>NW_010141908.1:19724-22146 GCF_000699245.1 Pterocles gutturalis
ACTGCAGACACCTGCTGAACATAAGCAGTAAAAAAGGCAGACATGCAGACAAGGGTAATCCATCAAAGCAAGTAAGCGTGAAAAGAAAAACCAACTAATACAGGAAAAATAAAATGGAAACATATATTTGATGTGTTGGAAAACTAAGGAGAGAAACAGAAGATGTGGTAGCAAGGGAAAACTAAAGAGCAAATACCCCACAGGAAAAATGGTGGAGACAGTAGAAGCAACAGGGACCAAGAGTCCAGGAACCGAGGGAGGAGAAAGAAATTGCATTCAGAGGAGAAGTAAAGAGAGTGACCTGGAAATTTATTCCAATAGCAGGAAGAGGCTGGGCTGTGCAATTTGGGGCTCATTGTTAGAGCCTGACAAGCCTGCCAGCAAGGGTGGATCCAGGGGAGAGAAGGAATGCTTGGAGAAAGCTATGAGATGTGGGATGCCAGGTGGAAAGGTATCTAGTAAGAAGTGGGAAGGAATCCACTGGTGATGTCTCATTTCATGACAAACAAAACAGCAACATTCCCTCTAACTTGGACCACAAATCAACTAAAAATAGATTAAAGGCGCAAAATAAAAGGAGAACAAAAAAGAAGAATAGCAAACAAGACTGATGCCTATAGTTAATAAGGAGAAGGAATGATCCAGACAGCTGCAGGCCTGCCAGTCCGATGTTAATAGTATTCAATTAAAGAGTAACGCAGCATATGGACCGGAAATGGAAAGTGGGATAAAATATAGTCTATTACGTCTTGACCAACCCAATAGTTAAAAAATCCTTTCTATGAAGGTATAGGCCCTGTGTGGACTCCAGGGAAGGAGCTGGGAACCTTGGGGACAACTGAGAACCTTGGTAGGTGTTGGGGCTGAAGCAAGAACAGGAATTTCATGTGGGAAGGAGTGGTTAAGATGAAAGCAGAGCCTGGTGAAAGGGAACATATCAGGACACACTGAAGGTTACTACTGAGGTACTTTGTGGATGTTTTTATAAATTGGTTTCCTTAAGGACTGGCGCAAATATTAACAGTACTCTGATGAAATCTGCTGGAATCCAATGTCGTGGTGGTGCCTTGGCACTAGAGGAGAATAAAGGAACACAGTACTGTAAAAGAGGTGTGAAAATCACCAGGAGTGTAGTTCTTTACTTCATTTGGGGGACTTTGTGAGCTGTAAGCACCTGAAGAAAAGGAGTTACAGGAGTAACCGGCCACAGAGTAACTGAACTGTCACTGCAAAGCAGGACTGAGAAGGGCAAATGCAGCCCTGGCTGTATCCAGATGGGGAATTCTCACTGGGCGAGCACAGGCTGTGACCACCTCTGGTCGTTACAGGAATAACCGGCCACAGAGTAACTCTGAACTGTCACTGCAAAGCAGGACTGAGAAGGGCAAATGCAGCCCTGGCTGTATCCAGATGGGGAATTCTCACTGGGCGAGCACAGGCTGTGACCACCTCTGGTCACCCATCTTCAGAGAGGGAATTTGAACAGCAGCACAGCTGGAAGAGTTACCCTGAGAGTAGATGCAGGGACAGGCTGGCTAGTAAGAAAATGCTGGAAAAACTTGTTTAGTCTTCCATGTAATGACTGAGAGGGAGATGATTGCTGTCTATGAATACATTGGAGCATAAATACCAAGGGAAGGACCTGTGTGAGATAAAAAACAGTGCTGGCACAGGAACAAATGGATATTAACTGGCCATGCGTCAATTTAACCTGGAAACGAGAAGATGATTCCTAGCAATTAGAATAGTGAATTCTGAAACTGCCTTCAGATCAGACAAGCGCGAGTCAAAGTCCAGCCATTTTTTAAGATTAACTTGATAAGGCTGTGAAGACAACACATGATGAAGTGGTGCTGGAGACAGCATGCAGTCAGACTTCACATCTCTGGGGTGTCCTTCTGCCCCGTGTTACCAAATCCTCACAGTAGTTGTTGTGGTGTAACCGGAAAAAAATGAGCCAATGTGCCACTTGTTTGTTGATTTGCAGTTGGTTGTTTCCTCGAAGACTGGAAGAGTCCATCCAAGTTGGGGGCCTTTTGTTGACACTGAGCTCCTGTGAAGGCGCGTGCACCACTGCCTGTGGGTGACCCGGAGGCTGTGCCTCGGCTGCGGATGACGACCCAGGCTTTGCTCGGCCTCTCTGCCCACCACACTGGTGCTTCACTGCCTGGGGTGGAGCACAGCCACCCTGGGGAATGCACTGGAGGATGAGGACTCCCATTTGAAACAGATGTCGAGACGGCACTGGACTAGGACAAGACCGTCTCCATCTCACAAGCACCAGGGAACGCAGCGGCTGGTGTGAGTGGGACACCAGGGCCCTCTTGCCGCCATTTCCCTCAACGCCCTCACCACCGCCCTCAAGTCAACCCTCCACACCCCACCCAGACCCTGCGCAAACCCGCAGCCTTCTCCCACCCAT
>NW_010141909.1:0-301 GCF_000699245.1 Pterocles gutturalis
TCCTGTCCTGGGGTGGTGGTTTGGGTTTTGGACCAGCTCAGGCAGTGAAGGAGGAAGGAAGGATTTGTGATCTCCCAACTTGTATTGGTGTGGAAGTGGGATGAGCAATAAGGAGGTTAATCTCCTCCCAGCAGCGGTGTAACCGCTCCTGGGAGTGTACTGTGAAAGGTTATAGGAGCAAGATTATGTCATTTTAACTGATGTGCTGGTCTTTGATGATGAGGGAAGCTCAAGGTGTGATTCGCCCATAGTGCAGTGATGAGGAAATGTTCTGGAAAAGATGTCATCTCTGCCTCCCCAC
>NW_010141909.1:322-7474 GCF_000699245.1 Pterocles gutturalis
CAATGATTGGATCCATCTGCATGCTCCATTTTTTAAGCAATCCTTTCTTCAGACCCTTAGCCTTACTTTGCAGTGGGAATATTTCCAGGGCTCCTACACATGGCACATCGGCAGCAGATCCTGGCACACACTGCACAACTGCTTGTTGCCACGAGACATTTAGGAGATGAACACAAAGTGCAAGAGGCGGTGCTGGGTCCCATGGCATAGGGAAATCTGGGAACTGCAGCTATGCACTGGTATACTTCCACGCTTCATTAATAGCTCACTGTGTGCTGTGATTTTTTTTGTGTTTAGGATGTATAAAGATTAAGTGCCAAGCGCCAAAATGAGCGTGACTTCGTGGTTCTTGGTGAGCAGCACTGGCATTCGCCATCGGCTCCCTCGGGAGATGATATTTGTTGGCAGAGATGACTGTGAACTGATGCTCCAGGTAACGTGGCTTTTTTTGTTCTTCTGAAGCAGCAGTAGATGTGAATGTAACACTGGGGATCTGTAGAGATGTTGCATGCTTTCTACAAATGACATCTCTGAAAAGAAACTTCCTTTTTTGTGTTAAGTCTGCGGTTCCCATGAAGACTTCATATGTTTGTGAAAGTGCAAGTGAAATTTCTTTCAAATTGCAATGTTATCAGATGGATAGGAGCTGTAGTGGTGGGAGATAAATAGGTTAACTATCTTGATACTACTAGAAGTAGTAAGCAAAGACCATTCTGTCCTGATCTGTGATTATGCTGCTGGTGTTTGTAGCTTTTAATATGTGCCCTGTTTGTGTGATTTGAACAGGGACAGGGTTTTTTTTTTTGCCTATCTTTCCCTTTAATTAAATTGTTGGTGTTTGTATGTCTCACTTAGGATTTTTTACCCTGGTAGGAAATACTGATGTTTAGCAGAGAAACTCTAGGTGTTTTTGGTGGGGTGAGTAGGGTGGTGACCTCTTCCCAAAGTAATTGTGTTACTCGGGCAGACTTGCAGCTTCTATTAGTGCTTCCCATACCAGTGTGTCTCTCTGCTGGACCTAATCCAACATGTCTGAAGTGTTGACTGTGGTCTGATATTTGACAGCATAATGTAGTGGATGTCACTCCAAACAAATGGAGCTAGAATCTCGCAAAGAGCTTTTGACAGGAACAGTTTAGCTCAGGAATTTGTAGAAGCTCACAATTAAATTAGTGTTTACGCTAGACCCATGCCATGAATACTTAAATGCAGAAGAATGATTGATTACACCTGCCTGTCCCCCTTTTGCCCCTTTACAAATGTGGCGAATGTGCCTGTTGGTGGCAAAATTAGGAAGCTGCACAACAGGGGCTCCCTTTCCTGCAGTTTCCACTGCTAACCTGGGCACAGGTATTGTCCTAAATGCTTTGCTGCTGTTCTACCAGGCAGGCTGCGTTTGTAGTTACTGCAGGGATTTTGTATGATGTTTTAGCGGGAAGTCTGTTCAGGGGGATAGAATTTCTTCTTGTACGAGGTGTACTTGGAGGGCAAGGTGTTGTCTAGGTGTAATAAAATGTTAGTGTCCACAAAAGGAGAGCTTGCAGTGTTTGTACTGCTCTGCTGGTGGGCAGTGAATGGCATGGTTGTGCTGCCGTGGTGGAGTCTGAAGCATACTCCTGTTTGACAGCAGATCATTTGTTTGGGTTTTCCCATGAATCACACTATCTTTTATTTCATGTTTCTATGTATCTCACTGGTGAGACGTAAAAATGCCCTGATATTTTCTGTAAGTCTGCGCTTGACTGCTCAAAAACCTGATTGCTGTGTTTTCTCATGACTTGAAGGGAGAAAACATACACAGTGGCCTTGGTTTCCTAAAACAGCCTGAGTTTTAGGGTGCCCATCTTCATACCTGTTGAAGGTCCTTGAGTTATTTTTACTGTCAGGGTTCAGCGCTCTGAGAATCACGTCTGAAGTTGTGCACCCCAAAATGAAAGTACCCAAATATAAGTCATGCTTAAAACATATTGCTTGTTTCTCTGGTTATTTATGGGATTAACTGGACAGCGTGGATTGTGAGCCACTCCGTACCTCACGGAGTATTTCATGCGTCTTTGCAAGTCTGAACTGGCTTGTAAGTGGTGTGTGTTGGCTAGCAACCTTGTGACGCTCTACATGTGCCATGCTCTTTTCTACAAGGTAAATGACTGCTGGCTCCTCCAGGAATCTCAAGTATCTGTGAGAGTGAAGTGGTTGTATTTGGGGACTCATAGGTGTTGGTGGTGGTAATAACAGAGGTTTTGATTATTTTACCAGGATGAAGGCTCTGGGTTGTCTGTAAATGCCAGCTGCTTGTGTTCATGAAGTGAGTTACATGTGACCCTTTATAAACATATTAGTTTGCTATCTCCAGTAATAAAGCTTTTCCTATGATCATGTGTAAGGTCTTATTTTGAACAACACAGCATGTTATTTTCCTAGCCATTTGCTTACAAAGATGTTTTCCAGAGCTACCTTGGTTTCCATATGAGATGATTGTAGTAAGTCTGAGTGCAGAAGAGAGACTGTGAACAGAGACTTGATATTCGAGCAAAGTTGTGTGTGAGCAGATGGAGGATGAGATCTAAAAATAGATTTTTTTCCTACTGTGACTGTCCATGTCACAAAGTCATTATGCAGACTGGCGCCGTCATTTGTCTTGGGGAAAGCTTAAGAAGCAGCGCAGTTATCAGAGCAGATGAACAGAAATCTTGTGACTGTTCGCACCTGTAATATTTCTGTAGTACTGACCCTGAAACTGTATATTCACTGCACAGTTATTTTCCTTGTATATTTCAAGATACTGGCATTTAATCCCTAAAAGTGCACAACTGGGAACAGCCTGGCAGTGTCTGGGGAACGGACTGGATGACCTGGTTAGTGTTTTTTCATCTCTAAGACTGTTGCTGCTTAGTGATTTCATCATGATAATGTTTGTGGTTCCCTGTTGAGACCGTGTGTATTAGACGGTGTGCAAATGCACGACACAGGGATAACCCTTGTCCTGGAGACGTTGCAGTCTTGACTTTCTCATTTTACTGTTTTAGGTGTGTCTTGTCTTTTGATATGTTCGTGGAACATGTTGTCTCAAGGTATCGGATCACTAAACAGCAGAAAATGATGGCTTTGTCACCAAACAATCAAGTGTTATTTTCTGCTGTGTTTACTTATTTCATACAGGTACTAGATTTGCTTTCTGGTTAACAAAGAGGTGAAAAAACCCAGAGTCTTTAAGCTTAAAATTAAGTAGGTTTGATAGTGGGGAAACATAATCTACCTTGAAATCTTCTGTGCTTACTAAGAAGATTAGAAATATTTTAAATGTTCTTTGCAGCAGCATAAAGCTTCTAGTACAAGTAAGTGTGAGATTCACATTGAGTTTGAATGTTAACACATGGGCGAAAATGCCATGTAGCGTAACTTGGCATGCACGGTGTTGTTGCACAGTCAAGAGCTCGTCTTTGCCTTCTTTTTTCTGAAGAACAGTGCTTGATTTCTTCAGCACTCTCACTGTCTTCCTTCAGGTAACAGTCAACAAACAGCAGGAGTATGGAAATCTAGACCTTCACTAACACTAACTTGCACTAGCGTGGTTTTTTCTGTGAAACCTGGTGGTGGTAGAAAGTAATTCTCTGAAAAGATATATATTTTTTTTAACTGAAAATAAGAGCATTTTGGACCATCTTGAACTAAGTAATTGTTCTGCTGCAACATTCATCTTGGGAAATATAGTTGCCATTTTTATCAGCTTTGATAATTTGCTTAATGTGATGGGTGTTTACTCAGGGGCAAACATTTTACAAACTCAAAATTTTCACGTAACCATTAAAACCTTCCCCTCTGCCCCTAAACAAAGTGTCTTGTGCATTTTTGCTAAATGTAAATATTTAACAGAAGGGAAAGCAGAGTCATGATTTCCCTGTTTTTGTTTGAGAGAGCGATGTTTATTGGAAAATGTTGGAAAGCAAAACATTTAACCAGTGTTCCCTTGAGTATTTCGCTCTCTTTAGAGTGATGGTTTGGGCATGCTCTTGTCCTACACCAGATGAGTTTGTACACGTGAGTGTGAGTTACAGCAGGAGTAGGTTCAGATGGCATGATGCCTTCTGTTTTATGCTTCTGTCCTGTGTGCCTTTTAAGACAGCTTGACACTTCGTATCATGAGACACTGTTTTCAATTGCTTATAAGTCTGCTAAACTTTCTAACTGTTTGGGATGAGAGTTTATGTTCCAGGCATGTTTTAGGCACTGTGTTCTGGATGAGATCAGCTCCCTTCTTCAGTCTTTGCTGTGAGCAGCTCTGAGAAAAATGCCATTTTCTTCATGTAAACTATTTAAAAGTATGTTTAACCTGTTCTTTGAAGTTCTGGCATTGTAGAGCTTGAGGGTGATGCTTTTCAAGAGTGAATGCCTAGGTCAGAGGTGATTTCCCTACTCCCCAGTCAAGAACCTAAATGTACTTGACCAAGTTCCAGACCTTTGAAAAAAATTTGGAGTTTGCACGTGGTCAGCAGGGACTTGTTTGATACTATTAAGTCATGGTTCATCTGGAATTGAGGTTGGTAAGGGGATGGATTGGAGGACAGAACTGTTGCAGGTTGGGCAAGGAGGAATGAGGTGCTGGGACGCACAAGGCTGGGGTTTAGATGTAAGAGCAACTGCGCTAGATTAGATCAAGGTGCATCTAGCCTGGTATCCTGACTCAGACAGTGGTCAAAACAGCTGTCGAGGAAAGCGCGAGAACAAGCCAAGAGTATAATGATACTTCCTTGCTCAACCTCTTGACCTGTGTTTCAGGAAGCCAGAGGCCAGATCTTTGCATTTAATTGTTGGATTTCTAAAAAACCAAAGCCTCACCAGGAGATGAAGATTTGGCTGAGTGGGGAGGCGCAACAAGGAGTCTGTCATTTGTGCAGAGTGAGAGGAGGAGCAGCAGGCCTTGGAAAAGTGGAGGGTGGTGCACATAGGGCAGAAGCTGTTCAGTGTGGGGAAAGCGGGCATTATAGGATGTGACTGCTGAGCAGCATCTCCCTTAGGCCTGAGGTGTGCTCAAGACTCACTTTTATTTGATGTCAGCAGATTGCTGTGAAAGCTACTAGCCAAGCGTCTGTCACTGGTCCATGTGGGACATCGCATGCTGCTTGTGGTATCAATTAGTCAGTTCAAGTGGTACGGGCTTATGAGCTTGAACATACAAGTTTGTTCTGCTGGTGAATCGGATAAATGGTAACTTGATACTGCTTGAATAGATATTTTCCTCTTTTTAGCTTGCTTTGGTAAAAAGATAGGGAATTACAAGCATTCTAGGAACTGAAGGAACATTCTTATGGCTACGAAGTCAAATGTTTATAACTGCAGAGCAGTTACGACATACCAGGGTGAAGATTGCCTCTGTAGTCCTGCTTCTGCCCCTGTGTACATAGGCATGAAGATGCAATCTGTTAATTTGTCGTTACCGGATATTTTTTCCCCGCAGGATCTGTTGTGTGTTTGGTATGCAGGCTGCACGGCGCGCTCTGCAAATAATACAGTGCGGTGGTAAACTCTGTGTGTGTGTGTGTGACATCTGGTCAAATTAAGGTTTCATTGACCTGACGTATCCTACCTTCCGCGGGCTGTACTTGATAATACGATGTCTCTCCTGTGTAGTTTAGTAAGTGTATACATAAACAAGTGCAAATAGGTGTGGTGTAGTCTGTCTACAGCATTATGCTGGGAGGAAGCAGATAGCGTGAACTTGGTAGATTATCTTTTCCTGGTACTTCTGGCGATTTCACTGCGGTGCAGAAGTTTTATCCGTCCATCTCTCAGGTATTTCCTGCATTGGGAGCTACCCATTGAAGCCATGGGAAATCTCTGCTGCCTTCATGTCCCAGCCTCCTTGCCCATGGAAGCATGGGGCTGGAGTGGGAAGCTGTAGTTGGGATAGGGTGGTGCCCTGCTCATGCCATTTTGCTGCATTTATTCAGAGGATGTAAACCAGCATCTAAGTTAGTCCTAGGGCGCTGGGACTTGCAGTGATCCCAAGAGTCATTCATTAGGTGTCACGAGGGACGTAGGTAGGCAGAAGGGAGAGGATCTAACCTTGGGAAGGCTCTTGCTTTTGGCAGGTAGTGTTTCCAGGTGACTGGGCAGCAGCATTGGGAGGAAGGATGCACATCGCGTATTCCCAAGCCTCGAGTTGTTTTTTTGGCTCTTGCATCTCCCATTGTTTTCTGTCAATGTGCAGTTGACGGGAGGGTTATGGTGTCTTATGAAATGTGGGTTGAGGAGGCTGGAGGCATGGCAGGACTGGCAAACCTGGGAGGGGAGTTCATGGCTGGAGGCAGGGTAAGGGAGAGGGGTGATGGTGGCACTGCAGGCAGGTGGTTATTAGCAGTGAGAGGGCTGCAAGTGCCTGGCAAGGTGCTGGAGGCCTGGCTGGTGGAGGGAGGGTTTGTCCCTTTACAGAGCAGGCAGTGAAAAAGGGGACCCCTTCTATGTTTGAGATCCTGATCCAGGCACTAGCACGCAGCTCAGCTGTGCTGTAGAAATTTAGGCTTCTTTTCCACCTAAGATGATGCTTTTCCATGCTTCCTGGGTGACCACATAAAACAAAGGGAAAGGCAGTGCATCTGTGGGCAACATGTTCCCTACCTGCTGTCAGGACCTGACCCTGGGTCACTTGAACTGGTGCTCCACTTTGGGAAAGGGGAACCGGTAAGCAAAAATCCATTCTACCCCAAAGTAACGGGTTAAGTTTTTGTGGGAACTGTGCCAGCCTCCAAATCCCTTTGCCAAGCTGTGGGGATTACAGTTTCATTTTCCTGGGGGATTTCTCTCTTTTGTTCAGTGCCTTATTTTTTTGCATGAGTACTCAGGCTGTGGTCCTGCCACAGATCCAGTGAGCCCACGATCTTGACTGCAGCAAAGCTGAAGGCAGCAGCCTCTGCAGTTTAGGAGCTGTAATGTGAGTGAGTCCTGCTTCAGGATGAGGTGGCTACACCTGCTGAAGAGGCATTTGTCTGCTAAGGCAGAGTAATTTAGAAACTGGCAGCACATGCCCCTGGGAGCGATCATGCTGCCTCTTGTGGGGGTGTCTTACTTACAACCAGCCTGGGGCAGGACAGAACAGAGCATTCAGTAATATTCTGGAAAAATACCGAGGTGGCTGATAAGCACAACTCTGTGAAA
>NW_010141909.1:7501-27476 GCF_000699245.1 Pterocles gutturalis
TGTTCTTAAATGTTATCTAGGGTTTTACTTTTGAAGAACAAAAATCATATTTCAGGCTAGAATGCAAGGGATTTTTTTTTTGGGGGGGGGTACTTTTTGGTGTCTTTTTTTTTTTTTTTTTTTTTTTTTTTAAGTTGGCTTTGCCTGTCTTCCTTCTAAAGTGGGACACTGGGAGAGGTTTGTATTTCCTTACTGGGACACTTGTGCAGAGCACAGCACTGGCAGAAATGTAACCTGTTCACCATGGAAAGTATTTGAGCAAATGTTTATTGCATGCTGCCACCAGAATGCTGCAGTTATCTTGTGCCAGACATGCACAACAGACTGCAGTGAGGAATAGGAAAACTGCTTTCATTTGTTTATTTTATCTCCAATACCACGATGCCTTGCGGCACCGGCAGGGCTGAGGTCCAAATCTCAGCCCCGAGCAGTAGGTTTTTGCCCATGGTAATTCTCCTGGGGAAAACGCAGCATCTGTATCTACATAGACAGCTGAGCTGCGTCTGCTCCCTGGCCCTGTGGGGAAACACAGGCTGTCTGGCTGTATCTCTCCTCCTGCCTTCCTAAGAAGCTCTGTTTCCTTATGGGTTTTGCTTGGAATCTCTGCAGCTTGTGCTTTCATCCTAAGTGCCCTGCTCTATGTATCAGAGCCTGCACCAAACACAGAGCTGTAGGGTGTCTACATGCTGTAGGCTACAGCACATGTAGCCAACATTATATGTACCTCCGTGGAGATTCCTGTGCACTGCTGAAGCTGCTTTTGCTGCTCCCATGCTAAGCAGGGCTGTTCCTGATTTGATATGTGCCGTTTTGAGAATCATGAGTGAGCTGCCTGGTTGCATGTCTGATTGGAGACTGATGATCCAAGATGTTGGTACTGGTATAGGACTGGCAGACCCAGAGGTGCCATTCCTGTCTGTGATTTGGACTCTCTGTTTACTATGATTTTGGAAAAAAGAAGAGCTATAAAATACCTCTGTCTTCAGATACATGCCACATGTACATTTTGTCTACTAGGATAGTACAATGGAGAAGCAGGACAGCCTTATGTTAGGAAGTGGTTTGAATGTCTGGAAATGCAAGCCTTGGATGAGTTTAGTGTAGTAACAAATCAGTGTCCATGTTTTCCCTTCAGAGAAGTGTAAATCTTGTTAATCAGAAGAGCACACATTGTGTTTTCCTGAGAGTTGTTTTCTTTTGATAACAGGTCCAGTGTTGGGACATGGTGGGAACACTGTGTTCGTCCTTCATTCCCAGCCTCTCAGAGCATAGTCTTATTTTGTGTCTGCAGATCACTGGTGCTTAGGAGGAGATCTCCCTTTCCTGCCTTCTCTTTTCTCATCTGAGGTGCTCCAGCTCTGGTTTTGCTCTTTGGGTCCAAGCAGCATCTCAGTGCTGTAGCTGAGGAGTGCTGCTCACCTTGTTGCAAATGCTCTTCTGGTGAAACAGATTAACTGCGAGGGTGTACCAGTTATTTTCTGCTTTTGACATCTGGGTCAAAAGATTTTACTTCAGGTTTTTTTTAACACTTTATTGGAAATTCATATTTTTTTTTCCTCCTGGACCTCTGTATCCCCTCCCAACAGATGGATCACTCTTGCCTTTTGTTGTGGAGGTTGTGATTGATCATAAGCAAGGCTCAATATTTGGTGCAAGTGTACATTTAAGCTAGGGAGTCCTCTTACATTTGTGATTCAGTCAGCTTAATTGCAGCTTTTCAAGTTATAGATGCCTGAAATCTTTCTGGTGGAGTTGCAGACAGTTGGGAGCTTTGCACCCATGGGCTGCTCTGTACCGTGTGTCAACCAGGCTTCTTAAATCACTTTCTGTGATTCACTGGGTCGTGCATTGGAAACCATTGGCCTGCTGGGCTGAAGTGACTTCTGCAGGACTGTTCTCAGGCTCTTGGCTGTTACCAGTCTGGAAACTGTTTGGTCTTTTCTTTGGAAGTGGGATTGAGGCAGTCTGCTTCTCTCTGAGGACAAAAGCACAATCAGCCGCTGGGTTGCTGCTGTCACTGCACGCAAGAGCAGTTTATGTTAAATGTGACTGATGTTGAAATAAACCACACCTGGGTTCTCAAGTAAGGATGACCTTTGTCAAGTCTGCATCAAAATAAAAAAGGTGTGATTTTAGTTATTTTAAGTTAAGTTTCCTTGGAGACGGGCCCTTAGGAACTCTTGCTGTCAGTTCCTGTGATGTTTGCTGGTTTAACCTAAACAAAAGTAACAGATTTGCCCTCTTCTCCACAAAAGCATGAAATTTCACAGAAGTGTGATCTGCGTAACAGTATGCTGTGTTCCGGGTGTGCTCTTTAAAGAGATGCTGAGGGGTAGTATCAGGACTGCGGGTCAAATTTTGCATATCATTTTGACTCTGTCTTGAACACAGCTGAAACTTCCTTGGAAGATAGGAAGTTTTGGCATAAATTGGTTCCTTTGATGACCTCTTCCTGCTTTTATGTAGGGGAATATCATGCTGCTGGAATACCTCTCTCTTCTTCCCTGTGATGACCCTTGTCTGGTTTGGGACCCCTGAGTGGCTGTAGTCAGCTGCTGTAAAACACAGCAGGCCAAAGGCTATGCTGACTTACATCAGGGTCAGATCCAGGGCAAATTGACTTTTTTGGAGACAGCTGGTTCCCAGAAATAAACCCCTTTTTTGAATGACGTGTGATTTGGTACCAGATAAAATCTACCTTAATTTTTTTGTCTGGATTAGCTTTTTGGAGTAGAAGCCTTTCTGCACTTGGAGAGGGGCCAGAGGTATTCTTCTGCCTTTAAATTCTGTTAATCTGTACATGAGTGTCAGACATACTGTGAAAAGCTAAAGCAAACACTTGGGAACAGTGATGGCCGTGATTTTGGGTAGCAGAGGGACCAGGGAAGATGATGCCTCTGCATTTGTGCTGTGCAGGCGGGACCCCTGTCTGCAATTTTCTTTTGAGTCCAGCAGGATGAAACATAGTTATATAAATGCCCATGGATGGGGAAAGGGGGTTTCTTCTATCTGTGTTATGAGCGGGGACTGTGTCCCCCTCTGTTTTGTAGGTAAGGTGGGGTGAGCCCTCTGGGAGTCCCAGCCCTGATGCAGTGCCCACACAGCCCGATGGCTGTGGGGATGGAGCCTGGGTGGGCAGGGCGGTGGAAGGAGATCCTCTCACATCCTCCCAAAGGGTGTGAGGGACCGTGTGGCAGGTCAGGTACAACCCCAGCTCGTGTAGCATCAGATGCTGTGATAAACAAGGCTGTGGCTGGAGATGTTCCCATTCACAGGGCCGTGCATGGAGGTGCAGGTCCTGGGCAGCACCCATGCACCGTCCTTGCAAATCAAGCTGAGGAGCAGCATCTAATGTGAGTAGTAATGGAAGGAAGCAGCAGCTTCACATGGCTAATGTTTAAGACCTGCCTGTTTGAGGTGGGGTCAGACACCAAGTGTGAGGAGGTGGGGGTGAGAGGTTTGTGTATGTCCCTCCTGGGAGGGCACTGCTGTGTGTTGCCTGCCATGTTTATGGCTCGTTACAGATAACTGTATTTGTGAGGCAGCTGGACGCTTGAAGTCACCTGTCCTTCTCCTCACTGCCTCTGCTTGCGGTGGCATGTCATGAGTGGTGTGAGGGACATCGCAAGGTGGAAGGACAGTCTTCTGGCCAAGTACGTGCTTGCTTCATGTTGGTACTTCAGGGTTATTCAGGAGGACACGTCTCCTGGGCCGGGAGTTCTGCCGGGGGAGGAGGTGCCATTTAGCAGCTGTTGGGATATTACCAATGTGCTTGACATTGGCAGGGGCAGAAATAATTCCTGCAAACAGTAGCATTTTTTTATGGAAAAAGCCTCTGTGCTTTCACCAAGGAATTCCCCTGAAACAATCTTTACCTCTGTGTGCTTGCAAGGAAGTAGATCACGGCTTGCTGAGAGCGGTGCTGTGGAAACCACCTTGTTTATACGTGGGAAAAGGGAAGGACTTCTTACCAAGAACTTGTTGGTCGATACCCAGGAAGAGGAGGATTAGCTGATTTAGAGCCTGGCTCATCTCCCTGCTCTGGTAGCACGTCTTAGTCTCCCCTGGCCTGAGATACCAGGGAGGTCTCAGTGTCGCATGCGTGTGCTGATGGAGTGACCGGTTCGAGTGACTGGTTGAGGTCAACTGGAGCAAGAATTCAAGTTATGAGAGGCAGTAGGTCTAAACAGAGACAGTCTGGTGTCTTTATAGCTGTAACACACCATATTTCAAAATTATGCAGATATTTTTGTCTGACACTTCTTCCTCAGAAGTCTGACACTATTCCTGCCAAAGTGTCATACTCTATTTTGAAGGTGCTTTTGGTACTTGTGCATTGTGGCAAAGCCAGTGGCACCGAATCACTGCCCAGTTCAGTGTTCTCAAACCTAGCTTTAAATTGGAATTTTTCTGGAGTTGTTTTCTTTCTCATCCCAAGTTTACGAACCTTCCTCCAACTTGGAAAACATCCTAGAATTTAAATCAACCCCAGAACATAAATCCTGGGAACCGTATACATTGTTGTGAATAAGTTTGGTTTGTAACTTGAGAAAATTTTTTTTTCTCTTTGAAAAATAGGAAGAAATCATCCCAAATAGGAATGTCCCTAGTGATGAGGCTGCTGGCTTCAGCTGCTGAAAAACAGAGCTCTTCTAGTTCATACTGGCAGACATCCTGCCCTCCAGGCTTTCAGTTTGACTGGTTTTGTTTTCACTGTGTACTGATACAATTTATTGAAATTATGGCATAGTCTTGACAGCCTTCAGTGATTTTTTTTTTGTCTCTCCGTGCAAATCATGTATTGTCTTCAGTGAACTGTTTAAACAACCATGGAAGCATTTAACATTTGGGTATTTATAGTAGTAAGTAATATTTAATCCTTCCTGCTTTTCCCCTCTTTCCCCCTACCCCATACCAAATTAGTTTAATGTCTAAATGTTGCTTTGATTAACAGTGTCTCTTATGCCTGACTGATCTCACATTCATTGTGCTTTCGTTGCCAGTCCCGCAGTGTCGATAAGCAGCACGCTGTAATCAACTACGACAAGGAGAAAGATGAGCACTGGGTGAAGGATCTTGGGAGCTTAAACGGCGTAAGTAGCAAACCTCCCGGCTGATGGAGGTGAACACGCAGTGTGCTGAGTCTGCAAGCTCTTGTGCGTTACTTAATTCTACTATTAGACCCTTTTGGGTCACTGCAACTGTTGACATGAGTTAAGCTAACCATATATAATTATTTGCAAGGCTTGAGATGGAGGTCACGTAGCATCTGATCTTAGAAGGCAGCGGCTTTGGTGAATATTGTCTTTCTTTTTTCCTTTCTTCTGGCATCCTTGCAGAATGATTCAGAGCTCACAGAATCATAGAGTTTCTTGCAAAAGAAGAGGAAATAAATTCAGTCTCATTTTGGAGATGTTAACATTAAACTGCTGAAGATTCTGGAGCAGCTGTTCAGCATGAGCAGGGTGACCTTTTGGCAATTCGGTTGTCAGTGCATAGAGTGATTTATGGAATGATGAGACATTTAATTTCTTTGGGGAGAAACTATTTTAAACTGCTTCTTTTTTTATAATAAAAATTGCTCTTTTGCCTGCCTTAAGCTTGGTTTGTGTGAAGACCAAAGGATAATGTGAGTCCAGAACAGGGAGCTGAGCCTTTCCAAATCTTAAACCTTGCTCTGGTCCTGATTCACACAGTGGTGTTAGGCAGCTTGGTGAGAGCTCTGTCCGCCCAGCTGAATTGTTTGACTTTTAAATACACCATCACAGTTAAAACTGTCCTAATGTCATAGCATGCCTCTTTTTTGGCTGTTTCTTCATACCAGCAGAGCTATGCCTCTGCTGGAGCAGGTCTAAGCTAGATTCACATAATTGTCTTCCCAGTAGGGGTTTTACTGCAGTCATTGTTTCAGGCTTAGAAACAGAAGCCCTCCACCATCGCAACTACAAAACCACAAGATAAACCCAGAAACTTGTACAAAAACAGTGGCTAAAGCAGACCTCAACTGTTCTGCCTATTCTGGCATCTGAAAACAGCAAAGATGAGTGTTAATCCTTCTCAGCCTAATAGCTGAAGGCACAGAGCCCTGCTGAAATGGGAATATTTCCAGTAACTGGTCTGGGCTCTAGCTGGGTCCTTGGTTCAAAACCCATGGTATTTAACTCATGGTGGCAAAAGAGCAGCTGAAAATTGTACTTGCAAGAGAGGGAGGGCTTGTACCACTACTTCTCTTCTATTTTCACATGCTAAAAAATCCTATGAATTTACAACATTTTAATAATAGACTTGTGCTCAGAGGGGCAGTGGAGTAAAAGGAGTTATAGCGGTACCTGTCTTCTGCATCTGGTCAAACACCTCTGTTGGAGAAGACTGTTGTGGCCAAAGTGAATGTATTTTGCATGAAAGGAACATAGTTCTGTATTTGGAAATTTTCATTAAAACTTGTTTTCCCCCCTCAAACTAAAGAAATCGCTTTTGATGACTTTGATTTTAATTCCATTTTCAGGACTTGCTTTAATGTTGTATTTACTTTATGGCTTGTCAACAATGCATTATATGGCTTTGCGAGATAATCTGGTTTGTATTAATTGTCAAAATGTTTTGTATTGTTTTTATTATAATGTTCAGCTGATTCTGCAGTCTCTGTTAAAGGTCTTTTAGTTTTGAAGGTAGTGTTTCTATCTGCAATAAGCAGTTTCCCTGAGTTATTTTGTTTGAAATAACCATGGATGAATAGGTAACAACATCAAAATGGGTTTTCTTGCAGACTTTGCAAATAATTACTCCTGTTCCAGATGTGACTGTTGTGGGACTTTTAAATATTAAAAAATTTCATGCAAATAGGAATTCAGTGCCTTTCAACCAGCTTCACTGCTTTTATTCTGAAATTACAGGCCTGTTCCCTGGCTCTTGTGAAAATTGCCAGGAAGATGAGGGCTGTTCTCTACTGAGGTTCTAGTTTCCTGCTCTAGCATTTATTTTTCCCCTGTGGTTAATACTTGGTCTTATCATGCATGTTTGGCTTGGCTGAGGTGAAGAGGCAGGAGAAGACTGTGCCTCAGCTGTGAAAGCATGTAAATTCATTTTCTAGCATAATTTTGATTCATCAGAGCATAGCTGCATTTGTATTGAGGCTACCAGCAGCAGGTTCCTGGTCTGTGAGGCTGGGTGAATCCCACCTTGTGAAGTAGGGTAGTTCCTGGTGTCTGTGACTGCCCCGGGTGCAACCGAGCGCCTAATCTCCATCAGCACACTGGTGCTTCTTCAACTGAGGTCCTGATTTATTTTTATTTGTCCCGCATTATTACAAGAATACATGGGCTTATTTGTGAAAGATGTCCGTGAGTGCTTGATTTGTTCCTCTGTTATTCTGTGAGAATTGCTCCTTAGGAGGGTCCCCTTGGAAAGCAGGCATCTGAGACACCCGAGACATTTATTCACTTCTATGAAGTACAGTTCTTGTACCTTTATAAGGATAATTTAGTTTCTTTGGGCCTCAATTAACTGCCTGGAGCATAGGAAAAATGAATATATTTTATGGGGAAACACTCTTTATCAGGGAGTGTAGTGAGAGGACAAGGGGTAATGGGTATAAGCTGAAAAAGGGTAGATTTAGACTAGACATTAGGAAGAAATTTTTCACTGTGAGGGTGGTGAGGCACTGAACAGATTGCCCAGAGAAGCTGTGGATGCCCCATCCCTGGAGGTGTTCAAGGCCAGGCTGGATGAGGCTTTGAGCAACCTGGGCTAGTGGGAGGTGTCCCTGCCCATGGCAGGGGGTTGGAACTTGATGATCTTTAAGGTCATTTCCAACCCAAACCATTCGATGAATCTTTTGCATGAGGGGCCGGTTGTACTGATATATGATGCCACTGCAAATGCTTGTTTTCCTGTGCATTTTCTTTTTCCCCTTCCTCTGTGATAGGATTTGCTTGTTAAATTATCAGGCCTTGGGGCTGACACCAGTCTTGTTTGACATCCAGCAGAAAGCTGATTCCCAGCTCAGTAATTAAAGTGTGAGTTGAACCGTTTGCTGCTCTTGCTGGTTGTGAAGGGCAGGGGAGAACCAGGAGCATCTGCCGTTCCTAACTTCAGGCATCTCAATTTACATGTTCAAGTTGGGGAGTAAAATTTTATTTGCAGTTGGTGGAGAGATAAATCTCCCTAGAGGTCCCTTCAGAACACCTTGCTTTGAAGCATAATTGGGGTGCTCAAACTTGCCCATGGCAGCTACTTGCCGGTGTTGATTTTTCTAGGGAGCTTAGCTCCTCGCCTGGCTACCTGTGTGCTAGTGCACCCTGAACATGTGCAGAGCCATTGGCAGATGGACACGGGTGCCCTTCAGGAGCCCCATCCATCACCTTGATACCCCCAGTCAAAAACCGTTGCTGTGCTTCTTTGCTGCAGACGTTCGTCAATGACGTGAGGATTCCTGACCAGAAGTACATCACCCTAAAACTGAATGATGTAATTCGCTTCGGCTACGATATCCTTCTCGTGTGAAGAGGGAGTGGGATGCAGCCTTTGATGGGGTTTTGTGCTGTTTGCTGCATGGAGACTTGACAGTGCTAATTGTGACTAATGAGGGAGGGTGTTTGTTTTACCTCCTGGAGCCTTTGGATGGCTCATAAGTTTTTGTTTCTTCACCATGGACCTGCTTCAGAGCATATTAATCATGATGCCTGCTGCCTTCATTGGACTTTGAACCAGGCCCTGCACTGGCAGTAGGTACTGTGGAGGTAGTGACTGTGGAGGTGCCTCTTCAGTCTCTTTCTAAGGAAGGGTTGCTTTTTTTCTTTTTATTTGGGTGGCAACTGCAGCTGCTACCAGCTGGGAAGCACACATATTTCATATGCTTTTTTATGAACTAAACATCTTCCTCTTTTTCTCATCCAGCTTGGGTGTTTTTGTTAATAATTTCACCCAGATGCCTGCTTTCAGACAATTTGCAAGTCTTCAGCCTTAAACATTTAGCTTTGGGGCTTGTGGTCAGACCCTTGACTCTGTATTGATTGTAGTTTGTCTGTGCAAATTGCTTCTGCCACAGAATGCGAGAATAAATCTCTCTTTAGCAATAGCAAATTTCGCCTCTATCAAGGGAGGCTAGGCTGCAGGTACTGCTTTGTTTACAGAGTCACAAATCTTGCTAGTGTCTGCTAAAACACCTTTGCCTTCATCCCTTTTTATCCTGATGGGACTGTATGACTGGCTATAAGCATGGATACTGGAATGCCTTTCTGAGCCTGCAGAGCAACAGTGGTAAGTAGAGGCTCCTATTGCTGCCTTTTCATGTATTCTAATCCTTTTTTTCTTTTTTTTTTTTAGAAAGGAAGATTTAGAAGTAGCAAGTGTCCTTTCCAGGTTTCTTTTTTATTTTGAAGGGAAATTTCAGTTAAAACAGTCCAGACACTTCTGAGAATAGCAGCAGAGACGAATTTGTACCATTGTGGGGAGAAGAAATGTTTGGCTGGAAAACTTGTGTGCATCCTTGACCCCAAGGCCCCATTCTTGTGCCTTTTATTGTCCCTGTGATAATCAGTTTGTGCTTGTCCATGCTGTAGCACTTGAAATACTCCAAACTTTGCTGAAGCCCAGAGAGCTGAAGCAGTGAGGAGAGGCTGAGCTTCCCTAGTCTTCCAGGGATCAGGGTACCTTGGCTCTAAGCAGTGACAGTGCAGGAGCACTTACTGTTGCTTAAACTGATATACATGCAAACCTGGATTTTCTGGAAAAGAAGGTTTTCTAGGCCTTGTGTAAGATCATACTTTTGGTCTTGGTCTTGCTCTGTCTCTTGCCATTTTAGAAACAACAAATCCTTGCTTCACAGTGGTATCTTTTTTTTTTTTTTTTTTAAGGGGGGAGGTTGGCGATTTTTTTTTTTTTTTTTTTTTTGTTAAGAAAAAAGAGAGGACACAGATTATTTGCCTCCAAATAGCATTTGAACAGGGTGCAGTTGATGAGTGTTCAGGCATACATGGGGGGAAAAAAAATCCTGCGTTGCCCCTTACTGCGTGCTGCCCAATAAAAAAGCACTGTCGTCTGGGATCGTATCATTAAAGGTGTCATCTCAGCGTACACATGATGAAGCCTGTTATAATTCCATAGGCAACCTCAGTTCTAGCTTTTCCCAGTTTTGCAACTTTGCAAATATTCTTTTGATGTAGCTGGTCATATGTCTTCTCGTCTCTTGATATGTGGGGAAACTTGTAGACTTGCTGTGAACTCCAGTCTAGTGAAGGCATAAGCCAGTGCCTAGAGCGTGGGTAGGTTTTAATGGCTCTGATATAGATGTAAACTTTTTATAGAAAGCAATTCTCAGCACTAAGCAGACAAGTTGAAGTGTTTAATCCTACAGCCCTTACATGGATATTCACATGAAATGAATGGTTGTAGAATTTATTTCCCTCAGCAGAAAAACATTAGATAATGTAGGTTTTAGACCCACGTCTTTACATCAGCATGGTTGCTATGGCAGTTACAATCTCTTCCTCTCCTTTGCTGCTTCAGTGCCGCTCTCTTTAGAAGTGCTTTCTGTGCACACCATGTTCAGCTCACTGTGGATGGCAGCATCTCCTGAGGTCTCCAAGTCAGCAGTGTGCTGTTGCATAAGAGCGTTTGTCTCTTTTCCATTTACAGTTTCACTTACAGACCATGTGGAGTTTCCCTCCTATGCCAATATCTCTTGGTTTATTTTTAGTCTAACATTTTCCATCTTTCCTTTTTCCTCCCCTTTGCTCTGTGCTGTCCTGATTGGGTTGTTCATGATAACATTGCCAGATGCTTCCTTTTTTTTTTTTTTTTTTTTTTTACGTGGTGTTGCTGAGGATTATTGCCTAAGCTCAACCATGTTCAATGCCTAAGAGGTCACAGCAGCTCATGACCTGATTTACTTTTCATCCAGGAAACCGCAGTGGCTGAAAGGCCTTGTTAGGGCAAGAGAGCACCGTAGTCCCAGGCATCCCTGCAGGGAGCTGAACTCTTCTGTTCCCTCATCCTGAGCATGCAAGACTGCACCGTCTTTGCCAGGATACCATGGGAAGAAGAGTGGTCTGCCTGGAGCTGCCAGCTGGGTGGAGAGTGATGTGAGTTGACTCAGGGCTATGGTTGCTCCCCTGAGTCCTGCATGGAGCTACCAGTGCTCCCCAAACTTCTCCTGCTCTGCTCCCGCTCTGTGCCCCCCTTTAGTTGGCATGGGTCTGACCAGCAGACGTGATTCCGTGCTCTGTTGCAAAACATAAATGACGAAGACTGTGGTGGGATGCAGCACAGGCAAGTTTCAGTGCCCTGCGTATTTTAAGCTTCTCTGGTTTTGTGATCCTGTTTTCTTTCTGCAAGTGAGTGCTAGATTTCTTTGTCCATCTGACTCCTTTGCTGTTTCCTTAATAAGTCCCATACATTCAAACATGTACGTCCTGGAGCAAATTCAACACAAAGTCCCAGAAGAAGCATTAAAGGTAAGCACTTTTTTTTTTTTTAATTATTTTAAGTGCTCTAGTAATGGTCAAACATCCTGAAATATTAAAATACTCTTGACAACAGCGAAATGTTCCACAATGTGAGGCTCTCCTTGGTTTGGGACTTAACAAAACCTTGCTTTGAGGAGAGATACACTTCCCAGTTATCTTGGGTATGATCTCTCTTATCCCTGTGCTAACGTGTAGATGAAGTTATTTATGATTTCGTGACTGCCAACAAAAAAGGTTACTAAAGCTGTAATGTATTAAAGAACAGTCAGCACATTAGCTTGTGGGTGAAGCACGGCAGAACTTGTTCCCTCCCAGAAGCAGAGCACAGATGCCGTTCTCTGAGCATGGAGGCTTAGGCCAGCTCCATCACACTTCCTCCAGCAGGCTAAAGTTTGCTTAATTTATTCCTGTATATCATCTAATTTTTGCCTTCAAGCTCCCAATTTTTACTTACTGAGCAGTCCTCAGTGAGGTGTTTCTTTAAACAAAGAGTTCAGTAGCAGGTACAAAATATTCAAGTACCCTCTTATCTAAGACAGAAGAGCAACCCTCCCCAGGCAGGAAAGCTGTCACCTTCAGCTGAGGCACTGGACTATCACTGCCAAGCATCACCCCTTGGCTAGCAGGTACTATCTTACTGGCCCTGGTTCCATGTTTACGACTTGGAGAGGATTGGAAATGTAGCAGCTAGAATTGGGCAACTGATTCATTGAATTTACTCAGGGGTGATCTGGATGGGTACACCCTTTTATTAATGTACTTGTAATAAACCCACTTTTAAATAGCTCATTTACTATGTTAATGTGGAGCCTGTTTTAAGGCAGAATCACTTTCTTAACTGGTGAGAGAGTTTGGAGAGAAATAATTAAAATATATTTTAATTGCCTTTGCTGAAAAACTGAGATAATGCAGATGATTGCCCTGAAATAATTTATAATGTTGCTTTAAGAACAAAGGGGATTTCAGGATTTGAATCCTGAACGGAAAATGGCCTGAGTTCTGATTCTTCTCAGTTTATTCTTTAAAGGGTTTCCTAATTAGCTGTTTTGCAGAGCTAAGTCACAGTGACCTTCTCATGTCCTAGAATTGTCACTTAATGTCTTCTAAATGGGGTATTTGAAAGTCCCTCAGCTGGCATTTTTGCTGTTCTGTAGCCTCTACTCAGGTGTGCTCTCTTTTGTTGCAGAGGATAGCCACAGTATTTGCCTTTGCGTGATGTGTTTGTGGGGAAGGGTGGTTTATCTTTGTCCGTGGGCTAGCACACAGATTGCATGGGCACCCTGTGACTGTTGGTCATGTCTCTGCAGCATGAGAAGTACACCAGCCAACTTCAGATGAATTACAAAGGCCCGGCGATGAAGAGGGCGGAGCAGCCCATGGAGCACGGTGTCTACGCTGAGTCCCCGCAAGCAAAGCTGGAGAAAGGAGAGAGAAAAGCAATTACAGGTACTTGCTCTGGAACCAGTTAATCAAGATCCAGAACAAAGTGTAGCTTGAGCCCTGCACTGGGTCATGAGTCTGACAGTACAGTGTTGTGGGTTGCATCTAGGGGCAGTTCCAGAAGTGTCATCTTTCTAAACCTCAGAGTATTCTAGACTCTTGGTTTTTGGAGATTCAGCCTCCCAAAAAAATCAGCTGGCCTGATGGCTCACACATGCCTTCTCTCTGTGTGTGTGCTGGAGAACCTGTGGGCTGAGCAGGTTTGGTAAGTTCTTTGGCATCTGTCTGGTCTATTTTTAATTTCCTAATCGTGAGTTGGTGTTTGAACAGAGACGGTGACTCAGAGTAGAAAATGTATGGCTGCTGTGGCATGGTGCTGGCAGGCAGGCAGACAAAGAAGCAACAAGCCATTTCTTTCAAAAAGTCCTGCATGGTCTTAAATGGTTGTAATTCCTAATGTGGTAATACGTGGGATTGAAACTCACTGCCAAACTGGGAGATGTTTGCTTCAGGTTCGCTGTTCTCCAGCTGCAAACCTTTTCCATTTGAAAAATTCCTTCTGTTCTCCATTTCTTTACACACTGCTGCTTTCCTTTAAAGACCTTTCGTCAAACTTGATTCCTCCCTGTTCCCCACCATGGTCGGCCAAGATGTCCCCAGCAGTCTTGTCTTACCTGTCTCGCCCAGCTTCCTACCTCCTGTACTTACTGCCCTGGCAGGTCTCTCCCCAGTTCTGCTCAGGTATCAGTTGGTGGCCTTCTAGAGCTTGATGGTGCATGGGAGGAACAAAATTTCAAAGCATCTCAGTGATGGATGACTGCCAGTGGTGGTCTTGTGGCACCATGATGGCAGAGTGATTGGAAAACTTTAGGGCTAGCAGAGAGACTGTCCACTGCATCTGTTGGAGGAAGAAACAGGGAGGTGAATGGAGGGAAAAGGATGGGCCAGTAAAAGAGTGAGACAGCATCTTAGTGAGGTGACCTAGAGATAGATACAGCAGCTCTCTAGAAAAGTGTACAACTTTGGGTAAATCCGTTAAGGCTTCATGGTAACTTATTGGAGTGGGTTGGCTGACCTTAATCTCCCACGTGTTGTCTTTATGAAAATCCCTCTAAGCTGACATAGTGTACTAGAACAGTGTAATTTTTCTCCCTGGTCTCGTTGTTGCCTCCAGATGTGCATGGAAGCACATGCACGTGCACCCGTATGCCCAACTCCCATTTTTCACACTGCAAAACCTTTCTTTGTGTTGTTTTAGCTGTGTCTGTGTGTTGCCCTCCCCTGTGGATGTGGCATTGGTGACTTTGGCCTCACAAGCGCGCAGTTAAAGGGATGAAGTTGGTGGTGATTAACCGTGACACCGTAGAGGGTGAGAAGAGGTGAACCTCACTGCAGGGAGACCTCTCCAGCTGCCTTGCAAGGGGCACAGGTTTCTTGAAAAGCATTGCCAGTAACTGGAACCAGTTTGTGTTTGCAGCTGCCTGGTTGCATGAACATTCTCATTTTTATTCTTGCCACTTTCCAAAATACGCAGTGGTTGGTTTTAACCTACATAGCATGAGTGATTGATATTTGGAACACCTTCAAAGTCAGGACATGGAGTGACTCCTCAGCAAGGTGACCCATTTCTCTAGCGTGTGGTTCGCAGACCTGCATTATCATTTTGTCATCGTTAGTGGGCACAGACCATAGGTCTAAGGCAAAAAGGGCTGTGAGTACTTACTGGGGAGCAGCGCTGAAGTATGTCATGTGCAGTGGGACTGACGAACAAATATTAAAATAATCTGTGAAGTGCCTCTAACCCTGCCAAAAGATGGACAAATTCAGGACTTTTTGTTGGAAGCATTTTGGTGGATTGGACTGAAGCCTGTGGAAGCAAGAGAAGGGAGTCTGAGCATTAAATCAGCGCCTCACTTTCCAAAAAGCGTTTCTGTCATGTGAGCAGCGGGTCCCTTTTTCATCTGGGATGTGACTAATTCACCTTGTCTTCAGCTGCACACATGCAGTTTCTCCTTGGTTGCTGGGAGGAGTGGCAGCAATTTAAAATGATTAGTGGAAAGAAGAATGTAGTATTCTTATGGGGAGTGGGCTTGCTTAGTGGCAGCAGAAAGAGGCTTTGGGGAAAGAGCTGTTTCGCTAAGCCTGTAGGTATTTAGGAATTTGCATTGACTAATTAAAGCAAGGTCTGGGGTGACAAAAGCCTTTAGCAGGATAGCTTCCCAGGGCCCTGGTGGAAGAGAGGCAGAGGGAATGGGAGCTTTCAGGGAAGAGGTTTAACGAAACAATGTGAACAATTAGAGCTGCTTAGAGATGGGGGGAGGTGAGGGGCTGAGGATAAAGAGATCCAGCAGAGTGAGTGGGAAACAGCCATTTAGTTTTTATGCTGTTGAATTTGCAGCTTTTGGGTGTATGTTGACTGTAAGCAGAAAATCATCAATCTGTGAAATGTTGGAGGCAAAAACTTTTGGGTAAGTCCTATGGTTTGGTTATGGATATGAATAAGAAAAATGCCCACAGTTCAGCTAGTTAATGCCAAAAATAGCCATCAGCTCTCATGTTTAAAGGCTTAAGCAATCAGGAGGCCAGGTACAGCCTTGAATGGAGCAGATTTTAAGACTGTCACAGTCCCCATCTGTTGCTACCTGAGTTGAGGTACTGGATGAGCTAAGCTACTTTGTGGTTTTCTGTTCTCAACACATTGTTAATCCTAAAGCTGATCTTAATTTTTTCTTTTTTTAAAGCCCTCACAGGCTGATGGGACTAGATAATACTGAATTTGATGGCTAACCTCTGAATAAGGTTACAGGCTGAGAGAGCTGGGGTTGTTCAGGCTGGAGAAGAGAAGGCTCCAGGGGGACCTTTTATTGGCCTTCCAGTACTTAAAGGGGGCTACAGGAGAGATGGGGAGTAACTGTTCATCAGGGGGTGCAGTGATAGGACAAGGGGTAATAGTTTTAAGCTGAAAGAGGGTAGATTTAGATTAGATATTAGGAAGAAGTTTTTCACTGTGAGGGTGGTGAGGCACTGGAACAGGTTGCCCAGAGAAGCTGTGGATGCTCCATCCCTGGAGGTGTTCAAGGCCAGGCTGGATGAGGCTTTGAGCAACCTGGACTAGTGGGAGGTGTCCCTGCCCATGGCAGGGGGTTGGAACTCGATGATCTTAAGATCCCTGCCAACCCAAACCATTCTATGATTCTGTGAATAACTGCTGCAGGCCTGAGTTTCCAGGTGTGGAGGCTGCCTGCAGTGTCCAGCTGAAAGTGGACATCACTGACAGCAGGAGCAGGACTTGAGCTTTTCCCAGGATCTGTGAAATAGGCTTGCTCGCCAGGTTAGCATCAGTGTCATTAGGGGGTCCTCTCAGCAGAGTGGCCGTCTTGAAAGTCTTGTTGGTGTCTGGGGCTGAGGTCAGCATCCACAGCATGGACGGAGGCAGTGGGAGTTGTGCCCAGTTGTGAAGTGGTTTCCATGGTCTTTGGCTGCTTTCCCCGTGAGATCATGGTAATAGCTATTTAGACACACACCTCTACCCTAGCCTTTAATTTAGGGGAGTGGTGGTGGTGTAGCTGCTTTTCATCTGAGCTAGGTTAGTGGTACCTGCAGCATGTTAAAGGTTTGACGATGTAATTGATACAAATAAATTTGTGATTGTCCACCTGATTTTGAAAGCCTCTGGGATCTGTGTATGTTCACAGCAGGTACAAAAGACCAGGGCTTCGGTTTGCCATGCACATGTGAAATAAATACTGCAGCAAAGAATCAGAGAATTGCTTTATGATTATTCCTACTAGGTCTGAATTCTCTATTTTGGAGAGGAGTTAAAAAGCAGAGATGCAAAGAATTAATTTTAGAATGTTATAGCTAGATCATCTTTTCTTTCCCTCTCAAGGCCTCTGACATAAGAAGCCTACTCTGCATCCTCTGAATATGTGCCTTATTGTTATTAATAATGAATCAAAAATGGTTTGACTTAAAGCAGGCTGGATTTCTCATGCTTTTGTTATGACTTGCTGTAGACAGCTTCAAGGCTGCCTGTGCTTTTGTCAGCAAAGAAATTTGCCATTGCTGTCTGTCTCTCTCTCGTGATGGTTTGAAGCTTTGTGAGGACCTGGGTGAAGCACAACCCTCAGTTCTGTCCCGACCACAGGGAACACCTTCAAAGGAAATCAGACCCCTCTGCGGTGGGAGCCATGTGCTTGTAATGAAAGCTCTTCTGCCTAGTCACTGATAGAAAGCAGCAGTAACACAGGCTTTCTCCTTTCCCTTTCATCACCTGGACTGTATTTTTGGTTCTGCCCTTGTGTTGTTCTGTGTGATTCACTTCTCCATAAATACATCCTTTGACACGTCTCATTTTCTCTTCTTGTGGTGCCTCTCCTTCAGGTGATCAATAGTTCTGTATTAATTTAACTGGCCACCTCATTGTCAGGCTTCTTAAACAAATGGACCTCGCTTGTTCTGCACTAGAACAGCCTTAATTTTTTCTTCTGAGTGATTGCCCCAAAGACTGTAATCCAGGAGCAGAACATGTGCATGTCAGTGTATTACACTGTCACAGATAGCTCAGTGCTTGTCTGGCTGAATGTTTGTGTTGACCTCAATTCAGTTATCTAAAAGGATGGTTTTCGGGCTGTCTGCCTGAATTGATGAGCCAAGAAATATGTCTAAATGAATTGGCACCATCTGGGCAGCCTGGCACAGAGCGGAGAGAGGTGGTAACGAGCTGCCATCAATTGGAGGAAGTCTCATGTCATTAAAATGACTGAGCAGTTCGTTTTCATTGGTGTTCCTCACTTCACCACTAAGTCAGGCAAGCTCTGAGTCTCTCTGCTCTTCCAAGAGCTTCCATCTTAAACTAAAATATAACAGACAGGCGGTGGCTTCAGGGTGGTATGCCTGTCTTGGCACACAGGCAGATGCGCTGCTCTGGATGCTGCAGGTCCAGGTTGACATCGCTACCCAAAATGCATCCCAGCTGGTGAACAGCAAAGCCCCCTGACGCAACTGCATATGTAGCTGCTCCCTGGCCCACTTCTGTCACAGCCATCTGGTTTAGCTGCTTTCCTGTTGTGCTTCCCCCCTGGCCCCTGGCCTTGTATATAATATTGTTATGCTAGATCTGGTGTGGGGAGAGGCATCAGGTCAGTTGTGCCGGCAGGAGGGGCAAAAGCTTCTGACACGATCAGGGCAGCAAATTCCTGTAGCTCTTCTGAAGTCAGGGAAATTTTACTCTGGCTGAGGATCTGGCCACTTTCAGCAGTAGCTAAGAATGAGGGTGTCTCTGTCACTTGATAGCGTTATTCAAAATGCAAATTAATATGAAGGCTCAGTGGAAACATTAGTTGCTCTTAAAATATTGAAACTGTCCCCAAATAGCAAGATACTGACTCCTCGGCTTTCCATCTGTGCTTTTTGCAGTCTTTAAAATGATGTTTCAGTTTATTGTGGAGGTGGAGAGAGGGAAGGAATGGAAAAAAACCCACAGAAGTGAGTAGATGAGATACACACGTTGTAACAGAGCATTGCAGGTGTGGCTACATGAGTTCTATGTCGTGGGGCAGGAGGGAGCTTCTGCCACCATTCAGTGAGTGCAGCAGAGCAGTTCCCACCCTGGTGGCCCCAGGTCTGTTGTGCACTCTGGCCAACCTGGTGTGCTCCCTGGAGTTGCTCCTTGGCATGCCCTGGGGTTTTGGTTTTATGCTACCTCTTGTCAGAGTGGAACTTTGGGGAATTTCTAAGCACCTATTAGGGCTCTTTAGGCTGGAGGGGGAAATTTGAGAAGGCAGAGGAGCTGGCTCATTATTCTTTATAAATCCTCATTTTTTTCTTCAGCCTTCCTTGCAATCCTGAAGTTCCCTGTCAACAGAAAAACTCTGACCAAGGTTGACTTGCTCCCCTAGCTCTGTTTTCCCTGTAGTAGAAAGCTCCTGGGCGACAAAGGCAGGAGCTCCTGTGTTCGGTACACAAGTGGGACACAGATCTTGGGGCTGGAGCAGCTTCTGGGAAGAAGTCTGTCCTGCAGGATGGATGTGAGCTCTCTTAGCTCACTTCTGCCTCTTTGGAAACAAAATTTTCTTGGAACAGGTAACTGGAGTCTTCTAGACTAGGAGGTGTTAGGGATCCTGTGAGGGGCTGGGATGTGCTGAAGAGATGAGCTGTAATGAGGCAACTCCTTGCAAGGTGTAATGACACCCATGCTTGGAAAAGTTGCTGCTTATGTTGAGCCCTTCACTGTGCCCCATTCACCTTTAGGCATGAGTTACCCCTGACATAGCTGGCTGTTGTTAATGGATTTGTCCATTGTCCTGAAGTGCTTTTCTCCTTCTTCTAGCTCTGACTGACACTTGGCTGTCAACCCTGAGATCTATACTGCAATTCAGAGGGTGATAATCCATTGCAATGTGTGCCCAAAAGAAGTGCCTGACGTTGGTAGAGCAGATCCTTCGTGTTTGGGGTGAGGGTCTAGCAAGTTACGGCATGAATAGGGGGTGGTAAGTTTCTGCTAGGATGTGTGGCAGAAGATCTCAGTCTATCAGAGACCAAACCTGTCCTGGTTTCATCTGGGACAGAGTTAACTCTCTTCATAGTAGCAAGTAAGAAGATGTGTTTTGGATTTGTGCCGAGAGGGCTGATAACATACTGTGACAGTCAAGGGCTCTTCAGCTTTTCTGCTGTGCCAGTGTCTGCGGGTGCAGGAGGAGCTGGGAGGGAGCACATCCCCAATTACTAGCCTAGGATTTGACCTTAGGTTTAGGATTGAGACCCAAATTGGCCAAGTCTATTCCATATCATGCATGTCATGCCCAGTATATAGATAAGGATTTGTCTGGAAGTTTGCTCTCTCATGTGTGCTTGGTCTCACTCTCTTGGTTAGCTCTTGGACTCTCGGGCTCTTATCTTTCCCAGGATTGGGGTTTTGGGACTCTCCCTGCTCTGGGATTGTTAGGTGGGAACAGGCTGAGCCTTGGTCATCAGGTGGAGAGCAGTTGCACAGTATATCACTCATTTATATATTTGTGTATATATATATATTACTATTATTAATCATTATTATTTTCAATTTTATTGTA
>NW_010141910.1:0-12144 GCF_000699245.1 Pterocles gutturalis
GAACCCCATGTCTCTCTGGAGTCCTTTGCTGGAATTGCCTGTTTATGGTGAAACCCAGAACCAGGATGGTGTTTCTGCTGCAGTGCTTCATCGCTGCTCAGGCGGGGACCTTGGAGGTGAATGCTGAATGCCTCTCGAAGCTGAGGTTCCCTACCTACATTTTAATAGGTTGGTTGCTACTGCTTTGCCAAGAGGTACTTCCATCCTGGAAGTCCATCCAGTCCTTGTCTCCCCTCACCTCCTAACCTCTGTCCTTTTCTAGCCATTACTGCCTCCCCTGTGGCTCTCAGACCCACTACTTTCCTCCTTCAGCGCTCCAGGCAGTAAGGCACAAAAGCTGCACCTTTCCACCATCTCTCCCCACCCTGGGGCAGCACTCCTCCCCTTCAGAGGGCCCATGGGAAGGCTGCTCCTGTCAGCAGGAGATGGGCTCACAGTCCCTGTGCCTTGTGTTGCCTTAACCAGCAGCAGCCGTTGTGGTTTGGGAAGCCAGGATGAGTGTTAGCAGCTCTCGGTGGAACACAGCACAGGCTGCTGCTAGCCCAGGTATTGATCACCGCCAGCTCAGTCCCTGATGGCTCAGCCAAGTCCTATGAGAACAGAGCAGGAGGTTGTTCAGATGACTCAGAAAAACTTTTTTACATAGCACTAACAAGACAGAAGAATCACCAGGAAAAAGATGGAATTTAAGGAAATGCAATACAGATTACAATTTTTTCTAAGCTTTTAGTCACAGAGGACAGGGAGAAGGAGCCACCAATTTCTGAAATTTTTTTAATCTTTTAGATCCTCTTTAGAGAAGATTTTGTTGCTAGGTAAAAGTTTGCTGACATTTTTCTAGGCTGCTTGAGGCTACCTAGTAAGACTGGTGCTAGCTGACTTTAACATGTCTAACAAATGTTGTCTTCCAGGCTGTGATAATGGCTGCATGTGCCACATACTTCAGTTAATGAAAGTTCAATCAGAAGTTAATTAGGGCTTTTGTCTTTTCCTGCCTACATCAAGAAAAGAGCAGAAGAGATTTCTTGGAAAATATGGTTCAGGAGGAGGGGATAAATGTATGCTGTCAGACTGCAATGTTTAATTGTTTGAGCATCATGACCTGTGCCAGCGAATCAGAATTTCTAGGGAGCTCATTGTCTAACTGACGTGCCTCTGGTGATGACTCCACTGAACCTCAGGTAGCTGAGCCAGGAAAAAGACTAAGAGTGATTGTATCTCCTTACCTCATTCCCAGCTCCCTGGGATATGAGATGCCTGCAGCTTTGTGTGCTGCAGCCAGTGTGAGGCAAGCAGCCTTAGTTCCTGCTGCCTACAAATCCCATATGCCTTTTGCACTTAGGGCGTCTGCTTGGTGTTGATGCTGAGGCAGATAGGATGTATAATATAAGCCATACTGAGCAAACTCCTGTCACCCATTTGTACTGAAGAGGCCTGCATGCTTGGTTCTGTACTTACAAACCTTTTATTTTCCCTGTTGCTTCTCCTATGCTATAATATGCCCTGAAAAAGCAAATATAAGAAGAGCAGTTGCACGTCCTGCCTTTTTCATGTCTCTTCTCCACAGTGTGGAGTTGCTGAATTTCTTGATGAGAAGCTTGGAAAGTTGTTTTTCACAATGTGAACCAAATAATATATTGTCCTATAATCGTGTCCTAGGAAAGGACAGATGTTTTAACTGGAGACCTTCAAAAAGGTCAGCTGGAAGCAAATACTGCAGCCAAAGCTCTTGGTCATTGGCCAAGCTCCATTTTGTTTCGGCTTGACTTGAAAAACAACTTTTATGAGAATATTTTGAGAAATTAAGGAAGTTGTTTTACACTTAGATATTTATGCCAAAACAAAGAGAAAGAAAAATAATCTCTGATGTTGGGGAAGCTTCACCAGAAATCAGACTTAGGGAGAGGTGACATGCATATGAATTGAATTCCTGATGCTTTGCCTTTTGCATGTTTGTGTTAGCTGAACCGGTTTCAATTTAAAAAAAAAAAAAAAAAAAAAAAAAGAAAGAAAGAAAGGAAGGAAAAAAACACCTAGAAGCCTAGCAAACTGGTAATTAAGGTATCTTTGGAGAGATGGGAACCTGCAGTTCAAATTCATGCTCTGAAAAGGCACAGAAAGGGTTTGAGCTTTCTTGACATTTCTCTTTAGTAAGAACCTATTTTTAGTTACTTATGATTTTATCAAACGGAACTATTCAGGATGAAATCTTTCCTTCAGGGTCTATTTTACCTTCCCGCTGTCTGTCCTTATCACTGGGCCTTTGTTCATATCAGAGGTCCTGACAAGTTTCCTTGCTTCTCTTGAGCATGTCCCCTTGCTTGTAATGTCTGTGACACTGCTTAAAGTTTTAGTGTCTCTTTTGAAACTGAGATGGTAAAGACACTAACTATGAGCATGTGAAAAATGAATTATATCATTCTTTCAGGAATGTTACCTTTCTCATGGGCCGATTGATAAACTTGCCTGAGGCTGCATTTTTTGGCAATTGATCTGCTTACTGGAAAAAAACGTATGAAATGTCAAGTTCTCTATGAAAAAAACAAGTAGAAAGGGGAAAAAAAAAAAGAAGAGGAAAGATACAGTTTTACAAGTGCTTTTTCTTTTTTTATAGTTTTTTTGTCCTGCAGGTGCCCAGTTAAAGAAAAAAAATACATTGAAAAGTCTATATATTGTAACTACAACCTAATTAATTTCCTTGTAAACTACTAAAGCTAACGAAGCTTTCAGTGCCTAAAATGGATTGTGTGTTGTCTGGTTCGAGGAGACTATTGTGAGTTTCCCAGTTTCATAACTGAGCATTTCTGGAAATCAGAATTAATTTCATAAGTGATCTCAGATAAGGACTTTCCCTGACTGAAGGGTTTATTTTTTTTTGTTTTTCCTTGAATCCAATGGCTTTGCTTAAGTCTGTTTATGGACTGTACGGTTGTTCTTGCATTCCAGATTGTATGTGTGTAATGTTTGGAAGGTTAGTGATGATGTGTTATCACAGCCAAGGGCAGCACAACTAAAAGCTTTGTGGACTGTGACTGATGGGTGGGTTTTATGCCACTTCTTTCACCCGGAGATTACTAACCACATTCTTATCACATGTCTTTTTTTAACAGTGGAGGGAAAAGAGGCTGGGTTTATGAGTGGATTAAAGCATCTGACTCTGTTCAGCCAGGATTCTTTTTAGATGTGGAGTATCCTGACATGAAAGTATTTGTTTTATATTTTTTACATGAGACATGGCTTCTTCAGGGCTCTTGCTTAAACAGAAACTGCCTATTAGCTAAAATATTTAATAATTTGGACTTAAGTGTTTTAACTGAGCTTTCCCTCGGCTCCGGTTCAGGGGTTCCTGGATAGAGATTAATTTAAGACCTATTCCACGTGTGTAATCTTACTGTCTGTTAACAGCCTGTGCCTGCAATGGCTCCTGTGTCTGGGAGAGGTATATATTTCTTAGAGGTGCTCCATGACTTACCTTCTCACTAGGTACAAATACAAATATTTAAAATGTTTGTGTGATCTCTGCTTTTGTCTCTCTCCCTACTAAAAAGGCCTTTTCTTCTTCCCTACTTTGACTGTATCTGTTCATCACCTTCAAGACCCTCTTTAGGTGTGTGGTTGTGCCATTTACTGACATAAACTGTTGGCCATCTTAAAACCTCCTGAACTGTGGACTTCTAAGGACTGCAAAGAATTGCTGGAACCTGCAAACTGCTCAAGTTATATCAACTTTTGCATTTCTTGCTTTCCAAGGGATCTTGTGTATTTCATTGCCACCCAGAGTCCGCTTGCTCCTGTAGTCACACCAAATGGGACACCTAGGAGTGATCTAATCCCTCCTCCTGCCCCAAAATGGATCATGTTTAAATCATTCCTGACAGATGTTTTGTGAAACCTATTTTTAAAGCTGCTAGTGTCAGAGTTTTCAAAAGTTGGCAACTCTCATTTGCCACTAGGTTTAATCTGAACCTTTGTTGCTGTGATTTAAGTCTGCTTTCTTCCATCTTCCCCATGCTGGGTATCAAAAGCAATTTATTCCATTCTTCTTTAAAGGTTATTTTCTGCCTTCAGACTTCTCCTTTCTAGACTGAACAATACTCTTTCCATCATCCTTTTATGTGGCTCTCCTTTTGTAAGCCATTGATTAGTCCTATCCTTTCTTCTTGAATTGCTCAATCCACTTCCTACTTAAAGTGCAACTGCCAGACTGGATGTAGGGTTCCTACTGAGGCCAAATCACCACCAGGAATAATAAGGGAATTGCATCAGACGAAACCCCTGTTTGTACGGCTCAGGTTGATGAATGCCTTCTTTGTGACAGCGTGATATTGTTGACTCACCTTCAGCTCTGATCTTCTGTAATATGCCCCAAGTCCTATTCAGAACAACTGTTATCTGTCTAGTCTTTCTCCATCCTGTACCTTCCCAGACAGTATTTTCCCTTCCTAAGTACAGGACTTAGCACCTGTCCTTGCTCAGCTGAATCCTGTGTTTTTCAGACCCTTCCTCTGATCATTCTGAAAACTCTTTCTGTGCTCTGGTTTGCCTACAGCACCGTACCCCACATGAAAATTTAAAATGTGTGATCTGTTCTCTTACCCAGAGTGTTGAATAACAATATAGGAAAAGGACTTAACCATTACAGATTGTCAAATGATACACCTTTCTAGTTTGACAGCAAAATACTCGTACCAGCTGTGAGTGAAGTTTTCCAAGAAGCTGTTCATCCATCTTCTTGGAGACTCATCCAGAGCATGTCACGTTTTCTTTTAAGAATAGTTTCCAAGACAGTGAAGCTTTTGCTGTGTTACGTGTAATCATGAGTTACTGCTCTTCAGTTCATGTCTCTTTTATCCTAATATTTGTCCTTGCTGTTCCTTTTCTATGCCCTTTCTCACAAGATGCTGATAAAGAGGTAAATTTGCTAAGTGGGAAGCAACAAAGGAGAAGCCCTCCAGAGCACAAGTTGAAGGTTTTTTTATTCTTATTATTTCCCTATCCTAAATTTCATGTTTCAGTAAACTAATATATCATCATAGATGGATAATGGTTAATTTTTCCTACATGGTTATAATAATGGGGTGTTTCTTTCTCCTCCATAATTGTCCACCTCTCAAGACTGCTTTGTCATTTTTCAGTCCCTGTGATAATTATTTACAAAATCTATTTCTACAATACGATGGAGATTCTTCAGATTCCCACTGGGAATATGACTTCAAAAGCCTTTTCAGCTTTTCTAAAGAGGAAGGACCTGGTGTAAAGTTAGCAGCTGTGGTAGTTCAGTGAAACAAGCAAGAGCTGTAGGTTCTGAACTGAAAAGCTAATTTTAGAAGATGACCTCAACAGGTGAGCAGATCATTTCACGTAACTTCAGAATCCTTTGCTTCTCTGCGTTAAATGTCAATGTGAATTTGCCTGTTGACTCTTACTCCGCATATATAGGTTGCAGGAGCTGAGTTAGATTCCAGGTCAGCAAGATCATGTTTTCCACTGGAAGCATTCCAGATGATGATAAACATCATCAAATAACTTCAGACTCACCATGAATCTTGATGAAAGCATACCTCAGACTTCAGGGACACACAGTCTCACCTACCTTATCTAAATGCCATGCGAGTTGTTTGAAACCAGGGTAGTATCTCCGCAGCAAATGCTGCATGGATTTAGCATATTTTTGCAAGACATCTTCTCTTTCAACTGTAGAGCTGGCCTCACTGCAGTAGGTTGTGGGTCAGAACGTCAGTGGATTCCCCACTGTTCTTGCTCCCTCAAGAAGATTGTCTCAATGTAATGGCTCAGCGCCACTGCCCGGCATGCAGAACATTCCTGGTTTGTCTCTGGAGATCCGCAATGCAAGTGCTGACATGTAACACCACAGCTGTGCAATTTGTCAGCAGACAAGGGGGAAGGAGCTCTCCCTCGCTCCGTCAGGAGGCAGTGCAGCTCTGGTGTTCCCACCGCGTGAGCTTTGCACCTTTCCGGAGTCAGAGCACCTCAGCAGGTCACGCCAGCAGACAGGCCTCGGACAAGTGGCCTGTCAAAAACTCAGTCCTGCAGAACATCCTTCACAAGTGAGAGGTCCCAGGAATAGATCTGTCTGCCGTAGACCAGATCAGCGTGTGTCAGTCATTCTAGTCCAGACCAGCCTTCCTGACAGGGATAGGTCTCTACTTTCAGTGATATTTACCTTTTCATATTGCCCATCGCACACTGGACTCTGAGGATACCAAAGCAGAACTTAGGTATGGTAACTCCATCGGTCTCCAGATGTTTCCAGTATGTGGATCTGAGAAAATTTTCATCATAAAAATAATTAAATAAATCTGTTTGTTGTTTCTTTTTTTTTTTTTTTTTTTTTTGTGTATGGTTTTTTTTTGTCGGAGACAGCGTGCCAAGCACAAAACCCATATGGACCCTACTTCATAAGAAAATACAAGGTTTTATTGATAGCCACCCACTCTTCTTTCTTGTTTTAACCCAGATTCTTCAAATTATCAGCTTAGTCCCAGCTGGTGTTCAGCATCAGTAGCAGTGTACAAGAGCTACCAACAATCAAGTGCATCTCTAAGTGAGGAGGGGCTTGGTTTGGATACTAAAATGACTTGCGGCAAAATTAGTGCAGGACTTTTACGATGTAATTAATATTTTGCTTGGTTAATAAGGGCCCAGCTCTAGAAGATGATAAAATCACCATGGCCAAGCATCAGTTACAGGCGCATAAGATGTGCATTGTTTGGTAATGAACTACTTAGGTATACTTTTAGAAATCAGTTGTCTTCATATAGAATCTTAAAAGGCCCTACTTTGCATTCTAAATTATGCTCAGTTTGTCCTTGAGTGTCAGTGTTCATCTCTATCTAATGATACTCAGTAGTTTTGCAAAAATCAGTGTTTTTCCATGAAGAAAGAAACCATTAAGGCTTAGACCCTGCCTCCAGCTATGCATATATCCATAGAACTCGCATGCACATAAAGAAGAATTAGTATTTTAAAGCTTGAAAAATGAGCTTTTTAAGGGCTGGGTATTATTTCTAATCTAAAATGCTTAAAAATTAAAAATTACTGAAGTAAAATCTGTACTAAATATATTAACTATGGCAATATTCACTAATAGCAAAGTTATTATCTGCAGTTTTGGGGATGAGAGGAAAAGGTCCCCAATATAAGTACACATGCATTAGAAAGGCGTGAGGTAAACAAATAAATAAGCAATTGTAAATTCTCTTGCACTTCTGGGGTCATGAAGGATGAGAACCAGAAGTGAGGATGACTGGAAACAGATCAGTTATGTCATGATATGAATTGAAGTATGTAATGCTGAAGGCATGGAAAGATAAGCTGGGTTATTAACATGCATGTTTTGGTTATCTCAAGAGCCGAAAGTAACATCAAGGATTTTTTTAAAAGCACAGTTGTTCCTCAGAGTAATTTAACATTTATTTTTTACTGTGCCCATTATGCTTTCTGTGATTGCTTTTTGTTTTTCTTTAAGCAACTGGCTAATGGAGTTAAAATGGTAAACATTTGCCATTTCTGAAGCTAGAAAGGAGCATGACACAAGCCATTAATGACATAAGCCGGTATTTTGGGATCAAACAGCACGTGTAAACACCCTAGGTATGATCAGTTGCACATTCCAATCTTTCCTAAATTTACAATATGTGAATTGAGGATTATACGGTCACTGGCTTGAGGGGGTGTACAGCTTTTCACAGTAAATGCAAAAGGACATTAATTTCTTCCACATTGCTCTCCATCAAGACTAAAATTCTGCAGTATTTGTCTTTCATTAGCTGGCTGCCCTGGCATATTTGAAAGTCTCAGCTATCCCTGGTTGGGTGGTCTGCTAGCTTGTCTCCAAACATTATGTTTTTGCATCTCGATCCACTTGAATTCTGAAGGCACGTGATCATCACTGCAGTGGTCAGTCCACCTCCTGAGCTTTGTCTTTCTCCTTTCACAGATCTGGAACAAGGCTGTCTTTCTCAGTGCATCATTTGTAAGCTTAATTTTCTGATTGTTCATGGGGCAATTATTCTGCTTCCAACATAATATGTTTAGTCAAATTCTTCAGGTGATGCTGTTGCCCTATAAAAACACCAGTTCTATAGCCAATTACTTTTAAACACTAAATCTCCCTTGTTATTTTCCTTTCAAACCATTAGGAAACTTTCTGGTACTTTCAAATGTCAGGCAATCTTTTTTTTTTTTTTTTTTTTTTTTTCTTATAAAGCAACGTTGGCCCTGACATAAATTTTACCTGGCCCTTTGTAGATGTACCCTGAGTATTTCTGAACACCACCATTCCACTGACATGCAGTCATGGGTGGCAGAGCCCGTGCAGGTGCAGGGAAAAGCAAAGCAAGATTAACTGAGAAAGAACCTCCCAGTTGTGGCCACCTGTTTCCATTCACATCCAGTGAAAAGAAAATAATCAAAAAGGAACAAGTGAAAAGTGGTGCTGACTGAAATATGTTGCAGGAGAAGCTGACAGCGAAAGCTCATAAAAGCAAATAGAGACTTACCCAGAAGGCAGATTTCATATACCCAGGCACTGGAAATTTCTGCTTCAGTCTTCAGCTTCTCCATGCAAACAGCAATCGGAGAGAACAACAAACATGCAGGGCAAGCTCCAGAAACAGGGTTCAGTATAACTTGTGAAAAGCTAATGGGTTAATAATCATAATCTGCCAGGCCTGAAGTATTTTTCATCCTTTTTCTGCAATTTGTAGGTATTCCCTACATTAGTTTTGGGAGTCAAGTAAGAGAGTGCTTTCCTGCCTCCCTCCACAGTGTGTTAAGGAGTACGATGTTGCCATTCTTCCTAGATGAAGTCTTTTATTTCTGCAACTGGATACTTATGTTACTTCAATCCTATTTAAGAGCTGACTACTTATTCTTCATGGTATCATTTTTGTATTTTAATGACTATTTAATTGCTGTTTGCAGAACCATCACAACACTATCTAGATCACACTTTATAAACGTGAATTAAAATTCCTGTGCACTGGAGTAAGAGTAAAAAAACAGAGTTAATTCAGCATTATTTCTGGGTGCCTTACCCAGTTTGGGAATAAGCCATGTTACTAAACTGGTTCTGCACTTTGCAGCTTAACCAAGCAGGATGTTTATGCTAGGGAACAACGCTTATGAACAGGCCAACCCTGGCCCAGAAGTTCTTGTATTATCTAGATGTTCCATCTTTCAGATTTTTCAACCCCCTGTTTCCCCTGATAATAGAGGGTTGATTATGTATTAATTTCACAGAGGATTACATTTAGGGTATTGAATTCACAAAAGATTAAATTTCAGGTCACAGAGAAACAGGTTCAGGCACGAACCAAAGAAAGGTCTTAGTCGGACTAATAGGCATATTGACTTGATATAATCTTTTATTCTTAGATATGTTTCCCTGCTACCATGTAGCTCTATGGTTAATTGAGCTCGTAAAGCAATGAAGTTATGGCTATTTTTGTTATTTGACGATGAGCTATCTGGGGACACAGTATCCTGTGCCTGGCTCCATCACTTTTCTGCTTTATGATTGCTTTCTTTTTCCTGGTTTCTGCCTGTGCCTTTGTTAATCTATCCTCCTAAAAATCAAGTACTCTGGCTGTGAGTTTGTGTATACCAGAGAGCTGTGTCTGATTTATACTCATGCAAGTTAGAACAGCAGTTAGATCAGGATGTCAGTTTTAGCATGCAGACTCCTACAACTGGAAAACCAAAAAAGGCATTGTTAAAAGGTTGAGGCTGTTTTTAATCATAGTTGGAGATGCAGTAAGCATATGAATCTCAGCTGAAATGATTAGCTTGGAGAGTTTTTTGCATGAGTTCTTATTAACACCCATGGCATAGATACTTTGAAAAAATCAACAGTTTTAATCTAAAATCATAGACTTTTATTAAATTGGACTTCAGCAACAGGAAAATCAGTATTTTGCTAAGTTCATTGCCAAAATCACCATTAGCTGACAGTCACACTAACACAGAATGCAACTCCAGCCAAGGGGAAAAAAACCACAGATAAAATTTCTCCATGTGCAGAAGTAACCACATTCCATATTGGAACAGGAACTTGTGTAGCAGTTTGCACTTGTTCAGTTCTACTGCAAAATCCAGACCCTAAAACTATGCTGTTTGGCCCAGCTACTGTTCTTCCTCTCTTATGGCAGCGCTCCAGAAATACCATAAGGCTTGGACAGAGAACTGTTTATGTTGGTTTCTCAAATAAGAGTGTCCATGAACCGCAGTCAGTCTGTGCTTGTTCACACCCATTTATTTCCATGTAGAACAACCAGTGAAATACCTCGGCATCCGAGTGAGCCGTGTGCTAGTGCGTTCTGGTAAGGCAGGGACCACTTGGAGTGGGGATGAGGGGACAGTGCTCCTGCCACACTGGATTGTGCCAAGCCAAACACTGTGGTATGACAGAAAAAGAGAAAAAACCTTGACAAAAAGCAGATGTGGGCATGAGGACTGTGGCTTTAAAGAGAGTGAATGGAGAAAGTCTTTGTGGAGTTTTAAGACCCCATGCTGAGTCTGAATGCACACTCTACGTATTAAACGCAGAAATAGTAGTGCCCGGTAAAACACACTTGAGCCATTTTTACAAGTGATGTAATGTAACTGTCTGCGTGAAGTAACACATTCTTGTGACTATCCACCTTCTAATCCAGGGCCGTGCATTAGTGTCATAGCTGTGTTCTTGCTGCCCTCCGAGCCATGAGTCACCATCTTTCACTTCCTCAAATAATTACAGGCAGTAGAAAGTGGCTGTCGCTTGGTCTCTCAAGGGCTTTCTCTGCTGCTGTAACGAGAAGGAAATTCACACAAAGCCACTTTTTCTGTAGATAATCGGTGGACACCTGAAACTCGCTTTACATCTCAGGCAAAGATAGCAGCGCTGCTAAACTTTCTGTTTCCATGCATTGCCACACATGTCTGCTGCATCTTACCTTTCCTTTGCTGGAAGATGGGCCATCTGACCCTCGCTGAATCAGAAAACAAATAATATTGCAAAACTGCCTTCCTTGGGGAAAAGGATGTGAAGCTCTGCTGTTTGTATTTCTCAGAATATAGCGTGTGTAAGTTGACGTGTCTAAATAAGTACTGATTGCCATTCGTTTATAGAAGGTGCATTTGGTCTTACGTTATTATTAAGTAACTGCGCAACTGAAATACGGTCTGATTCTCCGCTGCCCTGCACCTGGTTAGTGCTCTCCATCTGCAGTGTGCAAAGTACGTGATAAATACAAATAACTTAAATTTTTCCAGTCACTGGTGGCAGTATTTTGTACCCATTTACAAAGCTACATACTTGTAAACGACTATGCCAGGTGCAGAGGGGAGGAGAACCCGACCCCCTCCAAAATTAATCTTTTCCCCTGAATTAGGATTATGTTTTCAAAGAAGCCAGGATGTTTCTGCTTTCCTCGGGGTGTGTGTGAGCGAGTGTGTGTGTGTGTGTGTGCGCGTGTGAGGCAGCGCAGGAGGAAGTATGGAAATGGTCATTGACTCAGCGCTCTCTAACAGACAGAGCACGTTACAAAGGAAGCAGCAAGACCCAGAAGGAATGTTTTCACTGTTATTTATTTGGTACAAGCAGCACAATTTCTGCTTCATCAGTCATCTTAAATGTCTTCCCCAAACACGCACAGGTAAAACCTTTGTGTCACGCTGTGTCATCGTGCGGCAATTCCAGTGCTTAATTCTGTGTTACTGCAGCAGTGGGTAAACCCTTGCTGGGCAGGTCTCGATCCTGCTAATTCAGGGGACAGCCAGAGATGGATGATCCTTCCTTAAAAGCAGGTTCTTTGGCTGGGCCTAAGCTGAGAATCACTTCAGGGCTGACTCCGCTGCTCGGGAAGGTTTATATTGCTGGCTGGGGCAGCCTCTCCTCTCCCATTTTCTATCAGTTGACAGAGGCCATGTCTGATAAATGACTAATAACATTTCTGCAGAGGTGTTACTGGCGAGGGATTAAAATAATATGCACACTTTTTCCCCCTGCCCTTGCGAAGGGGAAAAAATTGATGTTTGTAAATCACTGCTGGAGCGTGCACGGGCCCACACCACCCTTCCCTTTAGGGGTGAGCCCCCCACACGGCCAGGTACAACCCGTCCCCCCTGCCCCGGCCGGGACCG
>NW_010141911.1:0-24512 GCF_000699245.1 Pterocles gutturalis
TTTTTTTTTTTTCTGATGTCTGTGCAGCAATCTGTTGTGCTGTGGGCATTATCTGAATTTAGGAAACAAACTCTGTGGAATATTGAAGTCTGTGCAGTGTGGGTGTAATTCTCCAAAGGCATGTGGCATCATGTTTTGCCTAGCAGATGAATTAGACACCACAAATGTGCCAGCAGCACTAAGCCTTGGAAGTAAGCATAGCATTTTAGAAAAACATCTCCTCTGAGTAGCTCGTAGTAACATCTTGAAGGAGGATGGTGAGGTTAATTAAGGAGTTAAAAACCTTTTAGTAGGAGGGACACAAAATGGAGCTCTGCCTTATCTGTAATACGGGTCAGAAGTTTAAACGCAGTCAATTTAACACCTACTGTGTAGTGAGAGGTTTAGTCCCGTCAGTGTGCCGCAAATAGTGTCTCAGCAGCAGTCCTTTCTTAGGACCAGTTGCATGGTTTTTATGCTGATAGTGGCCATTGGACCTAAATCCTTTCTGTCTGTGTGGAAGTTGCTCTGATATCCTTCCACAGCTGCAAGAATATAGCCTTCCTGGAGACTTTCAAGCTGTGAGTTCACTTTGGAATGAAACATGTTTGAACAAAATTTGACTGAATGCATTTCCATATGCAATAAAGTAATGGCACTTCAGTTCATACAAACACATGGCAGCCTGCCTCCTCACTGAAGGAGAGTGTGGTAACACGTGGAAAAAAATGTTGTCGGGTTCTTCAGTAGGTTGCACTTGGTTAATCTGAATGGGAGTGGATGTCAGTGAGGATAACGTGGAATCCTGATGCATGGATACGTGTCTACATTGAACAGTCCAAAACATGACCTTTGCCTGTGCCAGAAACGGCAATGAAATTATTTTGCTCTTTGATGCATTTGAAGTCTTTTGTGTGTTCATCTTGAATACTCTAGGGCAGCAAAAATATATTAAATCCCCCACTCAATTCTCTCTTTCAGGCAGAATAAATGTGTTCAATTCACATGCACGCTTTACCCTATACCTCCTTCAGTTGCTTTAATAGCACAATAGCACACAAAGAAGATTTCTAGTGGTTTATAGATTTCTGTAGAAAGCAGTTAAAGTAAAAACAAAACCATAAGACAAACCACAACCTGTTTTTGTAATCCGTTCCACTGTTTTCCAGATGCTTTTGTTCCGGGGGTGAAATACAACTTCCACATCTATGGCTCTGTTGCTAATAGAGCCTCCTTACTGGAGAAGAAGACTGGTTATCTCAGGGAGCTACGTAAGTTGGCAACATATTTAGGGTTTGTGTATTTGATAAATTCATCTGCCACAAACAAGCATTCCACAGCTGCAACTAGCTAAAAATCTATTTGCTGTGTTGTTTCTGTATCATCAGTGAAGCATTTAAAAGTTGTACAACAACATACAACCTGCACAGCCCTGCACTGAGGGTGTTTGACTAGTACAGTGACTGAGTCTTGAATAGCTAAACAAAGTTGTGATAAGCAGTCACTGCTTTGTGTATAATGCAGACTGCGTGAACGCTGTGTGAAGCTGACAGTTTTTGTGGTGTGCTTTGGCTTTGTTCAGCTTTTACATACAAGTACGATAGGAACACCACATGGGAATTTAGACGTTTTTCAAGTGAGAAGATAAACATTCTTGAAGAATAATGGCAAGTTTAACTTGAGTTTCCTTTCTTCCAGCTCCTCTGTTTGACCCTATTGTGGAAAAAGTTGAACTGACTTTCAATGCAGTGACACTGTCTTGGGATTCTTATCCCACAAATGAGTCACAGTCTGGTTTTGTAAGAGGCTACCATGTTTATGTGTCACCTACACAAGGGAACTGCAGTTTGAAAGGATCCAAAAAACATGTTCTTCCAGGTAACTGAGCTCCGGAATTAGGAAGCTGTGTTGATAAAGGGGAAAGACTTTGTAGCTGTTGCTGATACTGCAGCCACTTAGAAAGTTCACATTAGGCAGGCAAATTGGCTCATTAGGCAATATATAGGTTTCAACACCTGCTGCTTTTGATTCCTCTCTAATGCTTGAGGTGCTAATGGGCAGAAGTGGGTTGTGACTTTATGCAGATTTATAGCCCTGTTTGTGGCTCTTTTTAGCTCCAGTGTGAGCTCCAGGACGGATTCTTGCAGTACTGTAGGAGGAGCCAAGTTTCTGCCTTTTATGATCTGAGTTCTGGACAAAGTTTGAAAACATCTGTTTGTGGTCTACTTGGATGAGAGTCATAGGAAGCACGTTAATTTTATTAGAATTCGATGTATTTTGGAAACCAATGAGATACAATTTATTTCCTTCAGAATTGGAGCAATGTGTAAATTCTCCATTTAAATTATTTTATAGTGAAGGTATTTGTGGCTGTGCTCTGTAGTGGAGTTCCTTCAGCAGAACTGAGCTGTGGGGTGGCACAAAGCCACGTTTAAACTTTTATATCTGATCTTCTTGCTCCACGCTCCAAACTGCGCCAGATTACTTTGCTCCATTATAGTTTTCAGATGATTCCAACACGTTCAAGGATTTATTTTTTTTTTCCTCACCTCTTCTTCCAGTGGGCCATGCCCTGTGTCAGTTCCTTCTGCTGATTAGGCTAGTACCAGGCTGAAAAGCTTAGTTTGAACTGAAGGAGGCTTATGTAGGAGTTCCTGTCAGAACTAAACTAACCATATGTTGCGACCCAGCACATAGAACCACCCTGGGTGGGACAAGTGGGGTTTGCGGAGGTTCTATATATATATTCCCTTGGGGCAAACTAAGGTGAAACGGCACCAAAGAATTGAGTACTGGCTTATAACTTTAATGCATATAATTGTTTAGGGAAAAAGGGAAAATGTGGGGTATACAACAGAATCAAGGGAAAAGGAAAATTTCTTGGTAAAGACAATCCAGGAATATTTTACCATCCACTAATAACACTAAATCTTGTTAGCAATGGGGTAAGAATAGCATAACTACCAATATTACTAGGGTTAGTAATAAGCACCACTAAAAATAAGCAATCTACATGAAAACCTACTAAACAAGCCCCCCAAAGGAGCTGGCATTAAACTTAACAGAAATATAAAAGAAAACAAATTACTTGGTAAAGACAATTCATGACAACACTACCGACTGCCAACAACACCAAATCTTACAGCAATGTGATAACGACAGCATGACTTCCAACAATACTAAGAAACCCCACAGCCACTCAAAAAACTTGCAATCACTTAACCCGCAACTGCTCACAACACTTGCAATCACCTTTCAGTACTAAAATAGACAACCTACAGAAAACCTGCTAAACAAACCCCAAAAGAAGCTGGCATAAAACTTCTAAGGTGTTGCCATATGTGCCAGAGAGAGAGAGATCAAGATCTTGAAGAGAAAAAGAAAGGAAAAGGAGAGAAGAGAGAGAAAAGTTTTCACCACTCTTTGGATCCTTGGAGATGAGCATCGACATCTGTGTGGGGGGAGGGGGGAGGGAGGCTGCTTGATCAGTCTGTCAGCATCTCAGGAGTCCTCAGGTGGTGGGCACCAGCCCATTCCCTCTGTTTATTCACCTTTTATAGACTGAGGCAGGGCCTTACTCAGCAAGGGTTTGTTACTTCGTTGCAAGAGCAAGACTGAGTCCATTGTTAGACTCAGCCGGGGTTTGCTAGTCCATTGTTAGTGAGGGGAGTAAGGCCCTCGGTATATTCTTCGTTATCTTCTTATCTACAACTGGAAATGCTTTGAGACATCATAAGGCTTCGCCTTATCAGAGCCTTGAGGATTGAGTTCATTGTTAGTAAGGGGAGTAAGGCCTTCGGTGCATTCCTTGCCATCTCCTTATCTACAACTGGAATGTTTCGAGACACCAGGAGTCGGAGCCTGGACAGTCAATTTGCAGTTTCTGCAAAACTGCATGAATAGTCCTTTACACCATAGAAGTACCGTAATTCTGCAGGTAATCCTAGTTAGACTTCAAAATGTTTAAATAGAAGATTTTCTGCTTCTCAGTTTGTCTGAGCTAGCAGACAAGGGGTGTGACTGGGAAGAGAAATAAGCTAACCGTTTTCTCCCTGGGGCCTGGGAGTTGCACAATAGAGAGGCAAAAGAGGTTTTCCAGAGAAAGATTTCTTGCTTTTGATTATCTTCAGACAAGTTGATGTCTGAAGACAAGTTGATCTGTCAAATAGGAAATGTCAGAACTGAATGCATTCTGTTAAGAAGTTCTAGTAAAAGGAAATTAAAATACCCAGTTGCAGCTTTTGACAGAAAGTTACTAGGTGATCTGCCAGAGGATAGGCAATGCTGTGGACAGTCCAGTTAGTTAGCAGGGATGTGAGTTCAGCCCAGTGACAATGAGTCAGGATACATCATCCTTCTAAGAAGAATGTGCAAATTCCAAAGAAGGTGGGTTGCAAGTGTTCTGTTATTTAAGTGATCTAGCAGTCTCAGTTAAGCTGATTTGTAACACTCTGGGAAACCTTATTGCAACCTTTCAGTACTTAAAGGGTGCTTATATGAAAGAGTGAAAGAGACTTTTTACCATGTCCTGTAGAGATAGGACAGAGGTAACAGATTTAAACTAAAAGAGGGCAGATTTAGATTCCATACAAGGAAGAAATTCTTTACTGTGAGGGTGGTGAGGCACTGGAAGAGGTTTCCCAGAGAAGCTGTGGATGCCCCATCCCTGGAGGCATTCGAGGCCAGGCTGGATGAGGCTTTGAGCACCCTGGTCTAGTGGGAGGTGTCCCTGCCCATGGCAGGGGGGTTGGAACTTGATGATCTTTAAGGTCCTTTCCAACCTAAGCCATTCTATGATTCTGTCTTATCTGTTTCATTTTAGGTGACTCAGTGCTATGTAAATACACAATTGAAAACCCGGAAGAAAAAAGATACACTGTGAACCACCTATTGTCAAACACAAAATACAAACTAGTGGTTAAAGCATATACAGGAGGAGGAGAGACTCCCATTGGTAACTTTATATACATAGATACACCGTATAACTGTGAGTATTGGCTGTGGAAAATTTGTCTTCTAGCATAAGGATAGGATTATTTAAAAGGCTAGAATAATCTTCCTTTCTCAAGGGAAAATGTTTAATTCAGTGTAATATTGCGCTTAGGAAAGGATGTAACTGAGAAACAAAATGTGCATACCAACATAGCATTTTGATACTGTAAAGTAGCTGTGGTTTTTTTTAGAATGAAAGTAATTCTACATCCGTATTTAAGTCTTACATCTTTCTGGGAAATAGCTTAATATGTGCACATTTGCATGACTAGTGAGGCCTGTTTGCTAGTATGCATTGAAAAATTGCATTTGAATTTAACTAATTTTCTAATATGGGAAGAGCTATAGACTTGTGTGCAAACAGGTAATTTCTGTATGGACTCTTGAACTTCCTAGTGTTGATTATATTCTCATCAGTCTTTAAATCCATTGCCAAGTTAACTCCTTCATAAGTCAGTAAGAAAGGGTGTTGGCTTGAGCATTGTAGTTTGCTAACTGGGCAGATTTGAGCATCAAAGCTGAACAGGAAGCCAGTTGCCTGTAGTTCTGATGCCTTGAAAATACCACTCAGCAGTTGTCATTGTGTAATTCACCATCCAAATCAGAGATGCCTGGTTTTGAAAAATTTGTTGGGGTGGAGGTGAAGGGGGAGCGGTAGGAAAAGGTGAAGCATTGGCTTATGCAAGGAGACTCCATGTTTTAGGCTAACTGGCAGAGCAATGTCTAGACCTTCATGGCACCCTCACAGAGGCAGTTCTGCCTCTTACACCCCTGTTCCAGCTCCTATGCTCCAGCCTTCTCTTGTGCAGGCACAGAAATTTGTACAGCTATGAAGGGAACCGAAATGGGGGCTTAACAGAAGGATAAAGGGAGAATGTGATATGTGTCCATTCCCTGCTGGGGTGTGTGGAACACACAAACTTGCTGGCACAGGGCAAGAGGGAGACCGAGCACTAACTTGTGCTCCCCCTCAGCCTGCTTATTTTAGCTTCAACTGTTTGTGGAAAAGCATACTGCAAGGCTATGTCTTCCAACTAGAAAGAAATACTGAGATTCCTGTGTCAGCGTAAATCCTAGGAGAGGACGAACACTTGTGTAGTGTCTTGCTGTCATCCATCCATACTGGAGTTACAGATGTTCTGTCAACGTGTCATGGTAAAAATCTGTCATCATTGAGGATCTGAGGGAAAACCTAAACAAATAGTTAAGTGAGGTTATAATTGTCTTAAGTCTTGGGAATTTACCCTTAAGATGCCAACATGAGGGCAAATTAAAAGCAATCTGGTAATAGTTCAACTTTGGTAAAGGAAATCAAGGTCCAAAGACTTACATCTGTATCCCAGAGCTTGCCAAACTATTTTGCAACCATGGACCACACAGTTTTACTGCTGAGTTAGTGGCAGGTATCCCATGTGGGCTTGATGTTATTTTTGTCCCAGAAACTCAAGCTATATTAACAGGTGTGAACTTGAAAACAAATTTTAAAAGTATTTTTCTTCCACAGCAAACATGCTGTACCTTCTAGTCCTGCTAGTGATAGTTCCATCACTAGTAGCAGCTATATGCCACTGGAAAGTGAAGTGGTAAGTTACAATGGACTTCCCTGTAGCAGACAGAGAACGTAACTAGCGTAATTCACAAACCACAGCTGCAGCTTGTTGCTTCCAGCCTGTTGTAAGGCCTCGTTCATTTTTTCCTTTGGCTGTCCAACTGTGTGGATTTTATAAGTATTTGGCTTGTGGCATTTCTGAGACACTCTTCACCTGCTGCTGTTTCTGCACACATCTACACGTGGCTTCTGCTGGTAGAATATGCTTTGATGAGAGAACAAAAACAGCATTTGCTTTCCTGTCTGATTTCCAGGGTGAAGGAGTGTTGCTGTCCTGTAATACCCAGTCCTAACAAAAGCACAGTGCTGTCATTCAAAGAATTTAAGGTAAGATTACTGAAAAGTTAGTATTTATATTTTTTTTACATTATTTGATTAGGGAAGTTTCAGAAAAAAGTTTTTTTCTTGTGTTGACTACGTGTAAAAATGAGTGACACTCATTATACAGAAATTAATGTAATTTAATGTCATAATTTAGTGGAAAATTCTCATTTGGATATTCATGTGACTCTCCAGCGATAAGTTTATATTCTGAAGTCTGTTACTGCAAAAAGTGAAATCATAATTGGAGAAGAAATGGAATTCTTTGATACAGTAGGTGATTCTTCCAGTGTTACTGTTCAAAACCCATCACGGTCTGAACACAACAGACCAGAGGATACTGCACTGTGCTGTGAACCCACTTCTCCTGCCCCACACGCCCCTCTGCTGTAGGGTGTCAGAGTAGGGTGATGCAGTTACTGGCCCTTCGGAGGATGCAGGGGGTTCTGCCAGGCACTGCCCTCTCTGGCCAGGAAGAAAGGATTGGCAAAAGCCCTTCAGCTTCTCCTGTAGGCCCTTCGAACTGGGAGCTGCTGCAGGCAAGGGGGTTGCAAAAGGAGGAGCTTGTTTTCACCCTGGCACAGGTGGGGCTGCTGCCGTTTTTGCTGTTTTTCACTGAACACCAGCACCAGAGGGAGGGTTGTGTACAGCCTAACAGTCCCTGCTGCTGCCTTCCAGTTGCTAATGGCTCAGACTAAGAACTGCACACATCAGAAACCTGGCAAAAGACTTGAAAGTAGAAGGACGTGGTTCCTTCTTCAAATGTGGTCACACTGAACTTACTTTGAAAAGAAATCTCTAATACTCTGATAAAATCCACATAAAAGACAGCTTTCATTGGACATACGTATGTTTTCCTTCAAAGTCTGTGCATTTCTATGAAAAATATGAATTAAAAAAATTATAAGACATGATTAGAAGTGCTTGAAGTAACCACTACTTTTCCTTTACTCCAGGCTTTCTTTGAGTATTTGTTTTATGATTCTCTCGTAGATCGGTTCTGAGAAAGTATTGAAAATAAGTGACTGCATTCCTGACACGCTAGCACTCGACAATAAGGCCGAAGCCCAGAAGTTACAGCCGTGGAGCCAGTTGTCTTCAATGCCAACAGAAGAGAAGATTGATGGTCACAGTTCTTCCTGGGTTTACCCTAATAAAAATGAAGAGAAAGACTTTACACCCACACCTACACCTCAGACTCATACCTGGTTTGAAAATTTTGCTTATTCTTCTCATCTTGCAGCCGAATCTGATCCCTATGAAATACTGACGCCACTAGAAGCAAGCAAGCCAGAACTGTCAGTAGCGCTGTACCAGCCACACTACTACTTCGATCTTTTTAATGAAGGTGCTGCCTCAACACCCAGAGAAACAGCTGGCAGAAAGACCAGCCTGAGATATATTTCACAAACAGCTGTGCACTGCCTAGGGAGAAGGCTTTGATGTACTCTCTTCCATTGAGTCCATCCTGTGTTTGGGTCACACAATATAAATAAGAATTTCTAAAACCACAGGTTCTCCTTTTGATGAAGGCTTTCACAAGCCCAACTGCCCCACTTCTGTTAACACTGCAAAGCTCTTGCTTCAGGACTAGTTTAAAAATACTGACTTGTGCACAGGAATGATGCGTGCTACAGTTTCATCACAAGTTATGGACATTATATAGGATTTGTAGACTGTTGTGTGGCCTGTGTTATGCAGAAGGTTAGCTCACAGCAGCTTCTCACTGCCTGATGCAAAGAGCTGCTAACTGTATTTTACAGAGATTAAAAATTTATTCAGAAAGTAGAGGAGCAAGTTAAACAAGCAGGTAGGTGGTTGTGCTCAAGGAGTGTATTTCACATGCAGTATTGTGTGTGCACTTACTGCGTGCTCTGGCCAACCCTAGGCCAGGGATTAGTGTGCAGCTGTGCACGGAGCGCGACCCAGTTTGGGGGTCTGTCTCAGCCCTTAACATCGGGGCAGGGGGGAAGGTGAGCAGGTGGCTTCTGTTTTCTCACTCTCAAATGATGCAGGGAATCAATAGAGGATGGTTACCAGCGTTCAGTGTGGTACAGAACTGGAAGATTAGAAGGAATTTTGACTTGAGGAGTGCCACGCTGTGCACCAAGACCCTTTTACTTCACCTGGCTTCTAGCTACACACTGTGGGTGAAAGACTGCAGAAAACGATGGTCTATGGTATGGGCTCCTGTCAGTGGGCTGCTGCTCCCATTTCTGGTAACTGGGGCTCCTCACACTTCTGCCTTTGCTGCCTGGAAGAATGACCCTTTAAAATCCTAAACAAAATCCTCTTAACAAAACAAGGAAATGGGGGAAGTTAAGTGGGAAGGAGGGGTTTTTACAGCAGGACAGCTGTTCCCGCAGCCCTGTCTCTGCTTGTGCACATGACCTTAACCTCTTTTGGCATTAACCCCGAACTAGCAGGTGAGCAGACAGGGTACTCAGATGCACACGTCTATGAATCCTGCAGGTGAAGAACAGCAGAGTCAGGCTGTGTATCAGCTAGATCTTCCAACACTTTGCATGCATTAAAAAAAAAAAAAAAAGATCATGGTAACACTCAAAATCCCTACAGTAGGCAGCAGTGAATTTGGTCCTCCATTTTGATTTTAAAAAACGGTACATGAAGCAGAATAGTTGCAATTGTATCTGAAATTCTCACCAGATGAACCTCCGTAGTGCCAGGACCTCTTTCGTGTTGCCTAACTATGATGCTGTCTGGAATCTTTTACAAATAGTCCAACTTTGAGCACAGAATAAGCAGTTCTCAAAAGGGAAATAATGAAATGTTTTTTACAGTTTGGGACCTGGTTTGCCACTACCGAATTAAAACTTCCTGTCTGTGCATTTAAAAAAAAAAAAAAAGCCTGTTTATTTAAAAAAGTTTGAAAGTTATCATAAATCAAGAGTTACGTGTCTAAGGAATCCCAATACAGAAGTCAGTCAGAAAAGTCAGATTATTTCATGAAACATTTTAAATTTCAATATACTGCAGTTCCTCATGCCAGAGGGGATGGCTGAAAAAAAAAACCAAAAAAACAGGCAAATTCCTGTTGTCACTGGGGGCTTGTCTGTAGTCATTCCACCCAGGGAGTGAGCTGGGGCAGGGTGGGGGTAGAGGTGATGTGGCCTGTCCCCTGTCATGTCTTCCTGGTGGTGGGGTGGGACACACAGGCTTGGTGAGAGCTCAGCTCAGCTCCCTTGGTCTTTTCTGGGGAGACACTGCAGTGATGAAACTTCATTATCATCTCAAGGAAATACTTTACCATAGACCAGATCCTTGGCGAGGTGATGAGAAGTTAGCTCCTCCCCATCGATGAACCTTTCTGCTTGCTGGCCCTGATGGGCGGTGTTTCATGAAACCACACGTGCTTAAAAGCACACAAACTGAGGATTCCGAGGAGGGTAACGCTTTGGTGCCTGTCAAAGGGTACAATCTGGGCACTAGAACTAGAAATAAAGATTAGTAAAGTATTTTTGCATGTGTAACTTTTATATTTAAGACATCTGTCTTGCATTAATGGTTGAATGAGTTCAAAACTGAAAACTTCTGTCTCTTGTTTATAATTCAACTTTCACAGCTGTTGTTGAAATGGTAATACTTAATAATTTTCCATTATGTGATGTTTTAATTCTCAGTATGCTAAACTTTTAAAATAAAAATGGTGTGACAACTGTTAAAGAGTCCCCTTCTGTTTTTATAAGACATCTTATAAAGCATTAATGTAAAATATATTTTTGACAAAAAAATTTATTTGGAAAATTTCAGGTTGTTCTAGTTAATAACTTACAAATATAAATAAAATTCCAACCCATTTCTAGTGCTGAGAGATACATATGAGGCCAGAACAACTATAAGAATTTTAAGTACATTTTATTAACAATGCATCCCTTTGATAAGATTACACTTCAGGAGGCTTTTAATGCCCATTGACATGAACTGTACACACTATACAAAAAAAAAAAGAAAAACACAAAAAAATCAAGGTGGGCAATACCATTTTGGGACAAGCCTCTCTAAATTATACACAGCTCAATGCAATATTCTTACGGAAAATATATAAATACTTTTTCTTTCTATGTTACAGGTATACAATATAAATCAGATTTCAATGTCTGTTCAGTGACCTACAAACACTAGAACCTCCAAAGATGTAGCAGCGTATTACTAAATAAAAAAACCCCACTCAGGACAGGGAGAGTAAGTCTTGTGATTTTCCTTGATCCCTTCCCTCCTCAGAATTATTTAGATAATCTCTTGTAATGCAGTTTTAGGGATGCTGACAGCCCAGTATTGGAACATTTTTCAATTAAGTCTACAAATGTCTGCCTCTTCCCCCCCTTAGACATTGTATCTTGTGCTAAAACACCCTATTCAGTATTCAATGGCAAATGGCATGTTAACAGTTTTGGCATAAATTACATTTCTGAAATAATATAGTGTATTTTACAAAGCAACTCAAGAAAAATGTGCAATTTCTGCATGCTGTGGCATTGCTATCCATCTAGGCTACAAAGGTTGTAAAAAAAAATCCACATTGTTTACTGAACATAACAAATCTGCAAACCCAAAACTATCCAGGGAACCAGAAGAGTTAAAACAAAAACCAAGGCTGGGCAGGGGTGGAGGGGGCTGGGGTAATGGGGTTCTAGCTCAATACAAACATGGTTCCTAGCATGTTCCCAAAGTTTTTTTACACTGTTCTCAGATTTTACTCTCACTTTGTATACTAACTTAAAAAAAAAGTTATGGGACCCGCTTTCAACTGTCTCTAAGTAACAGGACACCTGCGCAACCCTGCTGGGAGGCGAGCAGAAATGTCAGAGATGCTCTGGAGCCTGGCAAGGATTATTCCACGGCAACTGGGGAGCCTGAGCTCATGTTCACTCACAAAAAAAAAGCCAAATACCAAGTCCAGGCCACAGACCAAGAAGCAGCAACAGCTCTCATCTCTCACTAGGCTCTGCTTAGTGCCTACTTCTCACATGGCTTCCTTTCTCTTCAGGCACCTAGTAAAGGTGCTGTCAGTTCTTTTCAGTCTCTTGCTAAATTACTACCCTTGTTCAAGACCACTACATATGTTTCAAAATGTAATGACAGAAACAGGAGCAGGATTCTCACTGTTGCCTTTTTAAATGTTTATAAGGGCAGCTTACCTCAGTGTGCCAAGCCACTGCACCCTCAACTACTGAATACTTCAGCACTTCATTGTGTCTTGGGGAAAAAAAACAAACAACAAACCACAGAAGACAATGACAGCACATTTAGGGTACGTATGTCGGGTCAAGTAAGAACTGCCAGATGAAGAAAAGTGACTGTTTCAAATACAACATGCCAAGGGCCCAGCATCCAAGTTAGGTACCTCAAAGCCTGACCATCTCCAGCTCCAATTCAGCATCTCCAAATTTCAGACAGCTGAAAAGGTGTCTCTCTCCAAAAGGACCCTGGCAGCACGCAGCTTTGTCCTCCTCCCCACTCTGCGGAGAGAAACAGGCCCTCTGGGAAGTAACTGAAAGCCCTTTAGTTAGCTCTCTGCCCCGTCCACCGACTGTAAAAGGAGACTAAGAAAATTAGCCAGCTACTGTAGTGGACTAAATGTGATTGGTTTTGCAGCCAGCCTCTCCTTCCCACAAAGACTCCCACCTCGGAGCTGAGTATTCTGTGTTAGCATGTTGAATTGTTTTCTTTGCCACAGCAACCAAACTGTATTTGTATGCAGTGTAAGTGAACACTATATGCTTTACTATGTATTCAACAGTATCACCAATATTTTGGATTAGAAAAATAGAAAGCAGGTGGTCTGTCAGCTTCCCTTGCAGCCTTTCCAGGAGAAGTGGAAGGATTCTTTATTAGGGTTAATATAAGTACAATTCTTATTTATTACTGCTTTATTTTGAAGTTTTCTCATGAAGCAAATAAATCCCCAAAGTAAGAACTCTGAAAGGGATATTTTAAAAAAATAAATCAATAGAATTAGAAATTCACAGTTTATAACTAGGCCAATATCAAACTCCATCAATAACAGTATCCCTTCCTTTGCCAATTAAAATGAAACATTAATACGAGCTGAATGTAAATAGGTAAATTAATTCTAGAAATGTTGTATCTTTTGTACAGTACAGACTTTACATCCTTGATGCATACTTGTTGAAATCTACTGACACTCATACACTTTCAGAAAAAACCAACATGTTTTATAGCTGAATTTGCAGCCATAATTTGCACATCAAGTTTCTGTTGTCGTGGATCCCCACACAAGCGAGTACTTCAGAACACATAAGCATTTGAAGATGGAGATTCTTTCAAAAGTACATTGACATCACTTTTGGTTACCTTTTTATAATCAGAGGCCTTCCTATGGTGCTTTCTACATGAAGTGCTATGGGTTAAACTGGTAACAAGTGAACAAAGGTGGCTTTTTTAAATACAGGTGATAAAACTTGTTTATTTTGCTTTAACTGCAGAAAAATAACAGAGTTATTTGATGTAACTCCATCTAGCTATTAAAACAAATCTCTTATACTCTAGCCTAACTGAGGTAGTGTTTGAAACTACTGTATAAGATATGCTAGCCCCATTTTTGGGAGAACTACATTATTTCCTTTGGAGTTTATACCACTATTTGGTCTACTGTGATTGACATTTTGGTTTTACAGAAGCATTTATTTCTGATGACCAGAGAAGTCCAATAGCTACTGGTCTGGTATGTTTTCAGAGCATTTCAAACATGCCTTGACACACAGATACGTTATTTGGGTCACTGACCATAGAAGAATTGAATCGGTTTCTTTTTGCTCCTTCTTTCAGTGGGAACTCATGAAACGATGATCTTAGGAACTAAATTTGACTAAGAGCAGCAACTTACAATCTGCTTTCCCAGAATCTGATGGTATGCAGTGCACATAAGTACTCAGTGAAGTGACAGCTGCAAAGCAGTGCTTATGTGGCAAGATGAAATTTCCAATAAGAGCAAAAAAATTCTACATTTCACTAGGAATTGTGCCTTACTGCTCACAGGACTACTTATTTAAATATCTCCAGTAGCATAGCTAGTAAGAACAGAGTTATGAGCATCAGGATAAATTTCACTTATCTTCATTTAAGTATTAATCTGACAATTACAAAAAATGGCAAAAGTGAATGGATAAAAATACGTTCTACTTAGTACAGTCCAGCTGAATTATTCACCTATATCAAAATCAAAGGGTAATCCCTGCTATTACAAGCATTCTAACAAAGGTGGCCATGCTACTGTATATACACATTTGCATATATTTGTATTACCTTCACGTAAAGGCTTCTGAATCTTTAGATCCATGATAAAAGTGATAGGGATTCTTACTTTTTTTTAAGCTTGTACTCATTAATTTAGAAATCTCACTAGTAACACTTAACTTTTGCAACAAGTCTTGAATACCAATATAAAATTTTAAGTACTGCTGCTCCAAAATTTAGTACTTAAGGCTTTTCACTACAATTATTAGTACTATCTGATGCTTGATCACTCATCTATTGAAAATTCAAATAAACCTTTGTTTTTATAAAATGCTGTTTCCATGGAACTTGAAAAACACTCATATTATGTCTTCTCACAAAAGCAGCAATGATTAAATGCCTTCAAGTTTAGTTTATACACTATTCATTTATCTGATACAAATCATGCTTTTTAAAGGATTTTAGTTAAGAGTAAGACCAACATTCGTACTATATGAGCATGAGTGTAGAACTGCAAATACATGCATGTCATTCAGGGAGAACAATCAGATTTCAACATTTTAAGTTTAAATGATTTGTTATTTTTAAAATCAAACTGTAGTGAAAATCCTTAACTGGTTCAGGTAAGATAAATGTACGTAAATGTAATGAATCTGGAGAGACTGCTAATAAAATGACTTTGAACTACAGCAATATTAAAATAACTTAAAGGAAACCTCAGATTCACAGAGGCTTTTCTTTCTATCTGAAGTTACAAACCCCCAAGTAGTGTTATAAACAGTACAAAAACCAACAGAGAAGGGCTAACATTAATCCCCTGGTGCCCACAATTACAGCACGGCTCCCCATTGCTGGCAATGGAATGCACCCTCATCTCTCCGATTCCTGGTATTCACGGGTTAAAAGCAAGGCATCATTCTGCTTCTCTGGAACAGAATCGGAAGTCAGTCAAAAAACAGATGTCTCTGCATGTTGTCCTATTGTTTTTAATTTATGGTAGAAAATGAAATGAAAACTTGTGTTCAGTGCTTGGCTCTTGCATATACTGGTAATTACTATTATTAAAACTATGGTAATGTTTAATAACTCCCCAAAAGGCTCAAAAGACTGGGGCAGTAATTGGTTGAGGAAGAAGTTTTCAGTTCAGTCTTCAGGTACCAGTAGCTTCTGGAACAGTCTAGAAGATGTTGCTCCAAGCTTTTTATCCAGTCAGTTGGAGGTTGTCTGAGGGTTTCAGAAAGTCTATATGCAATGCAGTGCATGAGACAGAGGTCAGGATTCAGCTGATATATCAATTGCTGGCTGTTTTGTTGGTGTTGCTAAAATAGCCTCTGCTTCTTCATGCATCTAAAAGAAAAAGCCAGATGAAGTATTAATGTTGTTAAGAGATTCTACTAGAGAGACCCCAGAAAATGGTTTCTGTTAGTAAGAACATGAAACCTGCACCCAGCTGGCACATTTTGGTGCATTCAATGCATCTGAACCCTCCACTTACTTGTAAGAACTGTACATCTTGAAATAGCTCCTGAATGAACCTTCGAGATGGAAGTCGAAATGTACAATGCGCTAACAAGTAGGATACCTCAGAGTAAAGGCATATGTCATCAAATGCTTGGGGATACTTCTCCTTAATTCTGAAAAACAGAAAAACCAACATTTTTAAAGTCTTGAACAGAGTTCCATCACACTTTAGAAACCTGTTCAATTAGATTTTGATTGTCATCATTAACAAGGTAGAACTCTTCAGTAATAGGCATTTTAAATGCTAGATCTAATGAAGCAAGAAAATCAGAACAGGCAGCATTATTTTGTACCAAACTGGAAAGAATCTATATTAATGACATGAAACAGAACTTAAAATAATAGATATAGAAAGAGAACAGTATATCACAGATTGGCATCCATAAGTACAGCAGTAATAAAAAATATGGAAAAGCTAACTTAATTACCTGTAAGCATTTTTAAAACTATAATGAGCATGTCTGCATTTTCTCTTAGCAACTGTATGTATGTATATCGGTTTCCAATGTCACTAGCCCAGAAACCTACAGGGTTTTTTATAGGAATATAAAACCAGGAATCAAATGGTATATTTTAGCCCGATTTTTCCTATAAATTAATTCCAGTAGTTGTACTCTTGCTTAAAGCAGGTTTGTGTTTCTCAAGTTACTTCCAGTTTGTTATTTTGCTTATCTGATATCTATTATTGTTACATACATAACGAAAAAAGAATTATCGTTTCTTTTTTAAAGATGCATTATATACTGGGTGTGTAATGAAATCTCACTACAGTTAAAAAAACTGGGGAACAGTAAGAAATTAAAGACAGAGCAAAAATATTAAAAGGAAAATTCTTTGCTTGGCTTTTACATTACATTCAATCATTCCCAGTAACCCACAATCATATCTCCTTGACAATTTTTTGGGAAGTCAGAAGTTAATCACTATCCCAGAGACCTTAGAAAATGCATACAACTAAATGTTGCTAAACATGTGAAATTTATTCAACTTACGTCAGGAGTCCAGTTTCATGGCCCTTAGTTCCTACTGAACTACTCAAATTGATTACTAAACGTAAGACTTCTTTCCGCAGAAGTATTCTGCACACTGGTGTATCGTCTGGGATTGATTTTACTCCTGGAAAAAACAAATTTAACAGTATGGAGTTTAAATAGAATAGTCTTTGTGCTGATCTGATGCTTCATAAATCTGTTTTAGCATTCTATATACACACACATATATTTATGCATGTATTCTGAACTACCAACAAATATTTCCATTGAAATTAAAACTTAAAAACACCCTATTTTCAGGAATTTTAACATAGAAATATTTTAAAAGGTAAAGTACCATTTCATAAATGGAAAAACCTTTAAGATTCAATTACAGTGCTCTCTCTACCACTAAATCATGTTGCAGACTGGGCGAGTGATTACCTGCTCTATCAGATGCTGGAGAAGTTTGCAGCCAGCTACTTTGTAAGAAATTATGACAATTCAAATGTAAAACACAAGCCTAAAAAAGAAATGTCTGTCTCTTAGAAAAATTCAGTAGTGTTTCTAAAATACATATTTTTTTTTTTTAAACTAACACCAGTGTGGAAAAAAAGGTAGTCAATTTGCTTATAAGGTCAGATACAGAGGTATTTAATAACCTGCAGAAGTCCAGTATAGCAAGAGAAGAGTTGTTTTTATTCTTGTTCTTTTGTTGCTGTTTTGGTTTTTGTTTGTTTTTTACATAATGAACATTATTTTGTTGCAGTATGTATAAATGGAATACTATTTTTCCACAACACGTAACATATATTTTAAGAGTTATAGTCTCTAATAATCATAAGGCTTTCAAACTTACCTAGTACAAGCTCTGTACTCTTGGTGCTGCTAGCTGAGCCATGGGATACTGCATCACTACAGCCTGAAATTCCAGAAAATTTGGAGGAATGCACATCTAAGTGATTGTGTATGGTCTGCCCACACCAGTCAGTATATGGAATGTCTGAAAAATCTGTCAAACAAGATGTGACATCTTTGTTATTTACACTTTTCCACCCTTCGTATGCTTTTCTTACGTTTCAACAATGGTAAGCATACAAGAGGAAGCCAAAAAACTGTTATGACACATAGAGCTCTTACTTATCTATCTGTGCTCTATTTTACGTAACATAGTAATGATGCTCTTGCATAGGCACAGTTTTTCTATTCGTGCAATTATCACAGGCATTGCAAAAAAGGGCTCTGACTTCATCAACAGAAAGATGTGACAAGAAAGATTCTTCTGGGAAGCTTCATTGTCCACAGTCTTCACACTTTTGGATTTAAAGATATTAATATAAAATCCAAGCTTTGTTCTGAACCACAGAAAAACACAGGTCTGAAGGGACTCCTGGAGATCACCTAGTTCAACCCCTCGCTCAAAGAAGGGCTCACGTCAAAATGAGATTAGGTTGCACAGTGAAGATTTTCCCCTTATGTTCAACTGAATTTCTATTCCTACAGCATGTGTTTATGGCCTCCTGTCCTTTGGCTCTGTGCCTCTGACAAGAGCCTGGCTATGCCGCACCTGTAAACCCCTTATCCTATTTGAAGACTACAGCTGGGATTTTTTTTTGAGTTCAGTATTGAGAAAGGATGGCAAACTCAAACTCAGTTCTTTGGGCCATTCCTCACATTTTGTACATCATTCCCCTTGCCAACAGTGCTCCTTATGTGTTACTACCTGAATGTGTTAACACTTATAAAACAGTGAGGATTCCTACTAAGCATGGATATACTGAATTATCTTTTTATTACAGACATTGCAAAATGGCATGTAACTTCTGAATCTGATATAAATCACAAAATATTAATAAAGATGACTAAATCCCAGAAATTACAGCTCAACTTAAACACACTCCTCAGATTTCACAGAATCACAGAATAGTTTGCATTGGAAGGGACCTTAAAGATGACCTACTTCCAACCCCACTGTCATGGGCAGGGATGCCTTCCAGTAGCCCATGTTGCTCAAAGCCTCATCCAGCCTGTCCTTGAACACCTCCAGGGATGGGGCATCCACAGCATCTCTGGGCAACCTGTTCTAGCATCTCACTACCCTCACTGTAAAAAATTTCTTCCTACTACCCAATTTAAACCTACCATCTTTCAGCTTAAAACTGTTACCCCTCATTTCAACACTACTCCCTGATAAAGAGTGCCTCTCCCCACCTCTTCTCTAGTGCTGGAAGTTCAAGTGCTGGAAGGCTGCTACAAGGTCTCCTTGGAGCCTTCTCTTCTCCAGGCTGAACAACCCCAACTGTCTCAGACTGTCCTTGTGCACGAGGTGCTCCAGCACTCTGTTCGTCTTTGTGGCCCTCCTCTGGACCCACTCCAACAGGTCCATGTCCTTCTTATGTTGGGTTCTCCAGAGCTGGATGTAGTACTCCAGGTGGGGTCTCACAAGGGCAGAGTAAAGGGGGAGAATCACCTCCCTCAACCTGCTGCTAATGCTTCTTTTGATGCAGCCCAGGACACGATTGGCTTTCTGGGATGCAAGCACACACTGCCGGGTCATGTTAAACTTCTGATCAACCAACAACCCCAAGCCCTTCTCTTCAGGGCTGCTCTCAATCCATTTTCCTCCCAGACTGTATTTGTTCTTGGGTTTGCCCCCACCCATATGCAGGATCTTGCACTTGGTCTTGTTGAACTTCATGAGATTTCCCTTGTTTTGCTTTACGGTATAAACTTGCTTTGAAGCCTTTTCGTTAAGACTTTTCATTAAGTTTGACTGCAAGAAGCAGTTTTCAGGACATCGATTTTAATTGCTAAGTAAGATTTCAAATTTTATATTTTGATATGCTCTTAGAAGCATTTAAAAAACCATGCAAGCACCTAGTCCTACTAACACCACTAGAAAGTGAAAAGATGGAAATGACCATAGATATACCCCTGGTTGCACAGTGAGAATTAATTAATTAAGGAGAATTAATTTCAAGGTCAATAGTCAGTAAGAAAAAAAAACATTACAGATTAATCAATGAACAAAATTCAATACTGTCATTCAGTTTTATCATACTTCCCCAGAAGGAGCACTAACCTGTACGACTATATGAAGAGTTCACTTTGTTGTTAGGCTGATAACCCAGTATCTGAATGCAGACACAGTACAGGCAGTTCTCATCCGTGTGCTCCTGTAGCCCTGTATCCTCTGTATTTTCCAAAAACTGAGAGGCATCTGAACGGCTGGTATTCATTATTTCTGTCAGACTGATCTGCTGTCGGAGCATCTGAAAAGGGCTTTTGACAACATCACTTGTACCTGATTGAAGACCTGTGGATAAGCAGTTAGATATCAGAAAGAAACAAACCAAGCAACCAACATTATTTCAACTAATTTCCTCTTTTAAGCCTTTTAAAGCTGGGGAGGGGGTGTGAAGATTTAGAAACTTTAAGCTCCCAAGTTTGTTACCATTCAGAAAATAGACTGCACGTTTTAGTCCTGGCTTATATGTCAGAAAACATCATGAAGGACAGAATTCAACTTCTAAATGCACCTACTGTACGCACACACAGTAAGAAGGTAAGTGGTAAATCCTGACACTATATCCACATTAGTAACAGTAATACCCATGTAACACTAATACATTACCAATTTTCATAGTATCAAACAAGATTAGTACAACAATATACCAAATGTTTAAACGACACATGCACCAATGAACACAGAAACACAATTTAACAAACTGTTAACTTGGCACCTGTAATAGAACGCAAGTAGACTCAACAATGCAGAAACAAGCCAAAGGCACTTTAGTGACATGCTCTTCCCAGGGGCAAATACCAACAAATACAATTTTGAACAAGAGTTACTTTACATTGAAACTCAGCAAACTACAGAAACACACTTTGAAGAAAATCAGCTTTATATATCACATTAACAACACAAAAGAAAAAAAAAATCAGCAAGGTATGTCTATTTGGATGTTCAAAGTTCTAATGAAGTTCCAGTTAACTAGGAGGGAAGACAACAGCTATCCTATACTACTTTAGGACCGGTTTCAATGCTTCTTTTTCATTTGTCCTACTGAAAAGACATGTATTGATGCCTTACAGATTTCTGACTACAGTGGAGTAAAAAGGAAGTGCTTTCCAGAACAAGCCAGGCATTACAGAGCACTTTCAATTCTCTCGTACCACATCACATCACCTCCACTGACCAGCTACCATGGAAACATCTCAGAAAGACAAAATTTACTTTCTGAAATACACACCTAACACCTTATTGGTTCCTATAGAGTCATGTTTAATCAAAGGGCAGTCAAAATGTAACAGCTCAACATGTGGCACATACATTTTATCTTAGCTTAAATTTTGTTACTTTCCATGATGCAGTATCACTACCAGTCTTTGATTAGCATTAGCTCACATTATAATCAAAGATATGTAGACTTTCCTCCTTCCTTTATTAGGGCAGGAACAAGCTTGTACTCCTCTGAAGCAACACCACATTATTTCAAACTAAATAAAACAGGAAATTAATGGCCTGCTATCCTGAATCTGGAACGCAGCTCAAAACTTAACAGCTAAAAATAACCTTTTCTGTAAAGAAAAATCAACAAATAAACCAACACCCTGCCCCACCCAATGTACAAATAAACAGAAAGGTACAGAAGAGGAACAAAACAGTACCTCCTGCGTCAGGTGCAAAGATCCTAGCTCCACGGTCATCAAATGGAGGTGTGGTTTTCTTCTGGAAATACGGAGTCTCCTTTACCTGGAATATTCAAGTAAAAATTACAATTAGCACAGGTGACAATCATATACAAAGGAAAAACAGATTCTATGAGGAAATAAAATACTGACCCTTTTTTTACTTCAGGAAAAAGATCTAATTAGAAGAGGAAATTAAGAATGGGGAATGGGCTCCTGAGAACTAAAGAAAAGCCAATGAGAAAAACATACATTTGTGAATGAACACTTACTAAGCAAGGCTTAACAGTCAGCAAATGTTAGAACAGTGGTGACAGGCCGTAAGGAAACCAGTGACCTAGAAGTGGCTATTAATGATCTGTCCATGATCACTCTACACCACTGGAGATCTCAAAAGAGCAGTGCAAAAACACCCAGGACATCTAAAATATTGCCTGTAAGATATCGTAGAGTCAAGATGTGTCTGAATTTTACAGAGAGTTGAGAGAGAAGAAATGAGGCAATGTAAATACGCCACAAAGACTGGAAAGGAGAAAGAAAAAGTAGTAATTTCATAAGGGGGAACAGAAGCAGGTATGATGGAGAATCTTTTTGAGATTATTTTAATTTTTTGAGATTATTAAGAAAGTAAGTTAGGTTTGAAAGGCAAAGGCTAAGTAAACTAAAGATAAAGTGACTGACTTACCTTTGATATAGGCCATGGCCTGTTTTTGATAATTAAGTAACAGAATATTAAACTCTATGATGGATCAGTTTGTTAGATGGGAATGTGTTTTAACCAAGTAGAAAGAGGCAGGTCATTGATAAAACACTTAAAATAATATGGTTTAATTTATATATATTTAGCTCCAAGGTTAAGTAAAGACATTATAATTTAATGCTATAAGGATATAGATACAAACACAGTAATATATCTCAGGACTGTGGTAGCAGGAAGTTAACTGTGCAATCGTGGGCATCATTTATGGTTAGCCAGTGAACATATCAATTAGCTGCATAAACAGGTATTACCAAATGTCCACAGATTATGCGAATTTCAACATAAAAGCTATATTATGACACATATTTATGCTACCAGTGTTTAACACTCTCCTAACCTAGTCTGTGTCATTATTTGCCTAATACAAAATAGACTAGCAATTTTTTGTAAACAGGGTTAGACCAGAAACTCTTGTTCTCCAAAATGCATTCCTTGAACGTACCACATCTGTTTTTCCTCATTTCTCTAGATCTAATCTATTCTGATGCAAATGCAACAGTTGACTACCCTTCAGTATGAAAATGCAAACAAATCTAATAAATTATCACATACATACCTGAAATATTTCATTGATATCCACAGGGAGAGCAAGGCCAATGTAATCATCAGAGCTACCATATGTAGCATTAGAAACCATGGAGCGAACAGAAGAGGAACGCTGAAGTGTGTTTTGGTTAATAGGACTTAACAAATCTTCTTTATCTAACGAAGCATAACTTAAAGCTTTCATGAACCTGTAACATTGAAATAATAAATCACAGGCTTTTGACACATTAAGAGTAAGAAGGACTGCTCACACAGACACTGTCCTAATCTTCCCATTGTAGAACCCAGAGCTTGTTACTTTGTCAAATTACAGCTATAGGCTCATTGCTTTTTTCCATCTCGTATTGCATGGGTTGGCAGTTCATCAGGTAAAATTTTCTCCTTTGAAAGTCCTGGGTCAGGGACTTGAAAGACAGCAAGATGGAACTTCTGCTTGAAGGGCTGCCAACTCTGCAAAACCATAACTTTTTTCCAACTTACCAGGCTTTGAAAATTCACAGTCCAGACACGGTCAGCAGATTTAGGCTTTTAAGCTACTAACTGCCTCATTTTGAAATGTACCTATACGCTGACTGTACCTTCTCTGGATCTTCACAAACTCCAAGCTGAGCAGGCACATCCCTGCAAACACAAAGCTTGAGCCTGCTCAGGTACCAGCCGTGCAAGCAAGGAGCATTTTTTTCCTGTACTCTAAAGGAATCAACCATTAGATCACCCAAGCATGGAGGAAGAATTTGCTCAATCTGAGTGCAAAAAGAACAAACCTGAACCTGTGCAGGAAGCAGAGCTGACTGTGATAAGCAGCCCCAGGAGAGAAATGTGTTAGGAAAATGAAAGAGGAGAGAGGAGGCTGGAGAGCAAGTCCTCAGTGCTGACCAGAGTCCTGAAGATGGAAATTTTGTATTTGGCCATCTGCCATTTTACTTCTCACTGAAGATAAGAACATATAAATGTTTTCTGCTAATCAACCTATGTAGATAGTCTATACGCAGTGGATTAAAGCTTCCTAGTAAGAAGAGACACACCCGAGAAACAGTAACTTTTTATTATATTACTGTGACTTATTATACATTGTGAGGTAAACATTTGATTTCTTGACTTTCGGCCTCAGAAATAGTTTTCTACGTTTTTTTGGATGGGCAATTAAAATGCCTTCTTATCCTGAACAGGTTAACAGATTTATACGGAGATAAAATTAAATTATCAAGTTTTGATCATGTAAGGTTCTAGATTTATTATGCAATGGGAATGCGCAGAACACAAGTTATAGGATATCAGTAGTTTTCTTGCTACTAACTGATTCTGACCAATGCAGTGGCAGTAGCAGTGGGCTTGCAATAAAAGTAAAGCCATACTTCAAAACCCCAAAATTACCAAGTGGATTAGTTATTGCATAATAAAACATTCTACAATTACTCTCAATATAAAATTAAAGACAAAGTATTAATACTAAATATTTGCCCCTGCTTTTCCTGGAAAAGCTAACAGTTATACCACTACTAACTAGTAGTGATAAACACCAACAAGTTTTCATGAAAGCACGTCTGCAGGTCACGTGGTGAGAGCCATCACCACAATTTGAGACATGCACATTAACATTTTTGGCTGGTCTTTAAAGAAAGAGGTGGAAAAATTAGCCTCACAAAATAATTTACACAAAGAAATAAGCTTTTCAACCTTTTGAATTAAAGGAACAACTAGAAACATCACAAAAATCAATTTACAGCTGCTAGTTGTTATGAACACATGAATTTGTCAATGAAACACGAATCAAATTTTTCTGAAGACTGACAGAAAAATAGTCTTGTCAGACAAAAAGGACAGAATATTTCTTTCCAGTTCATTACTTAAGCAGCACTTAAGGACAACTTTTCATAGAATCATAGACTGGCCTGGGTTG
>NW_010141912.1:0-227 GCF_000699245.1 Pterocles gutturalis
GGGACGGGCAGGGTTGGCCCGTCACCTCTGTGAGCTCCGTGCGGTCCAGCCGGTCTCCAGTCCCCAGCTGCCCATAGCAGTTCCTCCCTTGCGGATGGAGGGAGGGAAGCTGAGCTGGAAGATGCACTGGGCGTCAGCAGGGTCGTACACCTCCAGGGTGTCACACTGCTCCTGCCCCGTCAGCACGAAGATGAGGGTGACCTGCCTGCGGGGGTCTGCTGTCCCCT
>NW_010141913.1:0-804 GCF_000699245.1 Pterocles gutturalis
CTAGAAATTAGGGAGAGCTTTTCCACTGGGTGGGTGGTGCAGCAGTAGAACCTGTTGCCTACAGAGGCTGTGGAATCCCTGTCCCTGAGTGTTTAAAAGACTTGGTCAAAGTAATGGATGACAACGTGCTGGTGGCAATCTCACTTGGAGCAGCAAGTTGGCTAGAGACCTCCGGAGGACTCTTTAAACTACTATTTCTATGATTATAAAGTATAAAAAAAGTTATTTGCACATATGGAGTAGAAAATGAGCAGTTTGCATAGTTGAAAAAAGTTTAACATTACAGCTTCTTTCACGGTATTTGAGATAATTTTGTCCTAATTTTCGTGGGGAAACTTGTCATTTCTCTCTAACATACAGAATTAAACAATGAGCTAGAAGAGAGAGCACTGAAGGAAGCTATCTGTCTTTATTAGTGGAATTATGTGAAAGAAATAAATGGACTTCCCATTCTGGGAAGAGCAATTGAAGTACAAGGATTTAAAAATCTTGGTTTGCACAAGCAGCTTGCAAGCATCATGTTCATAAGATTTAAATGCAACCTGAACTGACATACAGTTATAGAAAACTTTATCATGGTGATGTTAAGCTCTTAAACACCTATATGTTAATCTAATCCTTTTCTGCATTAAAAAAACAGGGTGGTTTTTGACTTCTAATTGCTGAGCCTGTGAAAGTTTGTCAACATTCTTCTTTGTTCACACAACAACCAGTGTAACTGGAACTCTAAAGAATAACTCCATTAGTGTAGTTAGCTACGCTTGTCTGTGAACAGCAGCAGCATTCAGACTCTACTGGTAGAAC
>NW_010141914.1:0-1459 GCF_000699245.1 Pterocles gutturalis
TATCGTCAATGCACTGGGGAAACCTCCTGATTCAGCAAGGGACACCATTTTACTTATGGAAACTAGAGTAAATGTTTTTAAAGTAGTTATTTTAATTTTTCTAACAAGTAACCCCTTGTAGTAGTGCAGCAACTCTTCTAACTCCTCACTCGCAGCAATAAGCCCTATCCTTAATCTGCATCTTTATTATCTTTATGTTGACTTTAAACATAGAATTTGAAAAAGACTTTTCAGAAGTCCATTTGGAATCTTAGCCTGTCTTGTCCTAGCCTGTGATAGCTTTGTACCAATTCTGTCTCCACTTTTTTACAAAGACGATGAAAGTAAACAACAGAGCAAGTCTGCAAGAGTGAAGTAAAATGCAAAGCATGTCTGCATAGGCAGTGAAGTGAAATGGTTACTATGGAGGCAACAAACTTAGCTTCCAAATTTCAGACTTGTCTTTCTTAATTTATGTATCCTTGACCCAGTGTTAGATTATTTTCTTCACAAAGGTTAGCGTCATTTAAGTGAAACTGTGCGGCACACAGGATGTTACTGTGAACAATTACAGGGCACAACTTGAGTCTGACAAAATTAGGAAATGCAATGACAGCTTATGATTGTAGAGAGTGCTCTGAACAATTCTGAAAAAACTGCCCATGGTAAAAGAATGGGTCAAACTGATTTTTTTCAACATCTTAATTTTAAATAATTGCTTCTAAAGTTTTGACTTAAATATGTGAGTGGTGACTTTATGCACATTCATCATAATTATTTAAATGAGACCAGATTTTCAGAAGGTTCTGTGCTACCAGGCTCCTAAGTGATCTGAAGCATTTGCTTTCATTGGGATTTCCCAATGTATTTTCCTTCTGATTGCAGAATTTTCTGTTATCTATTTCATAATGTTTAACAAGGCCTTTTTTTATCCCTAGAACTGGGCAAGCAGGATATCTTCACCAGAGAGTTTTCATTGGAGCATAGGCCTACAAAATGTGTATTTTTCCTCCTTTAAATAATTTATGATCTGGTAGCCAAATCATGAGGGAGCCTTCCCTGACTATTTCACAGCTATCAGAATACTTACAGAAAATACTCGCTACACCTTTAGATTTCTGACTGACCAACAGTAGGTTCTAAAAATATCATTACAGTTGCATTAGGAATTTTTTGGAAAAATCTGTATAAAAACCCATTTGCTTTAGTTCAGGTGGGAATTAGTTGATAAAATATTAAACAAAATGTAACAATTGAATGTTTACCACTCAGAAAGCCTTTGGCAATAGACTGAAAGTAACGTCTCGGTCCCAGAGTTCACTGCTTTACTATTGATTGCTAACAAGCTTGGGTTTATATGTATTAAGCTCCATTTTAAGATTAATATATTTGATTATTTCCATTATTTTTATTAGAAATGTTTAAAAAAAATACTTCTTCCCTACTGTTTACCTAAGCACTTCCTTGCATTAACATTCCT
>NW_010141914.1:1473-18355 GCF_000699245.1 Pterocles gutturalis
CGTTGTGTTCAGGGTACTGCCAGTAAATTAAATTAACTCAAGTGTGGAGTGGATTTGCAAAGTTCAAAGTATGAAGAAGCGTATAGTAGTTGCCAGTGCACTGACCATAGCCGCAGAGAAGAATGCAAAAGGGAACGGGTGACTCATATGTTTGGGAAGTACAAGAGAGTTTGCAATTGTTTTGAGAACTAGCTAAATGAAGAGAGATGGTGAATGTAAGACAATCTGCGAATGGGAGAACAGAGAGAATGAGGGGTCTACTCTGGCTGTTTGCCTGACACTGAGTCCTGAGTCAGAACTCGGGACGACTGCACATTTTTGTGGATATTGGTCAGCAGTTTAGTCATTTGAAGAGTTCCTATAAGTTACCCTTTCAGTTACAGATGTCAAGGTATGAGTTGCACATGTTTGCATTTTCCAGAAGACTTCTGACTGGACTGACAAAGTTCAGTTTCCAATACGAATGGCTTTCAAAATGTAATTTCATTTTACAGCTAAAATAATGTGCATCTATGATTCATATAGTGTTTCTTTAAATAGAGTAGAATCTTAGGAAAACAGGAGGACAGGGCCTCTGGAGGTCACCTGGTCCAGCCTCCTGTTCAAAGCAGGATAAACCTTAAAGTTAGGTCAGGTTGCTCAAGGCCATGCCCAGTTGAGTTTTGAAAATATCCAAGGATGGAGATTCCACAGCTTCTCTGATTCTTATTCTATACTTTTTGAAAGAGTCTGGCTGTGTCTTCTTCCCCTTTAGGTTGTGGAAGACTGTGATTAGATTACTCCTTGGCTTTCTCTCTTTCTAGGTTAAGCAAAACCTGCATCTCTTCTAATACGTCATGTGCTTCAGTCCCCAAAACACCTTAGTGGTTCTTCATGTATTCCAGCTTTTCAGTGCCTTGTAACTGGGTGTCCAAAGCAGTACACAGTATTCCCAGTTTGACCTCATGAGTGCTGAATAAAAGGGTATAATCACTTCACTTGACCTACTGGTTATGCTTTTAGCCCAAGTGTATGTTGATAATCTAGTTGTTTATCTAATATACTGTTCATATAGTCTCTTTTCTTGCATGCACACAGATAGTACCATACCATAGCAATATATCTAATGATACAGATGAAACTGGGGGGCAAAGTATTTTGAGACATTCCAGTCTGTCAAGAAGGAACTGATAAATTTATTAGGACTGAAAAAGTTTAGGACCATGCATAAAGTCAGCATTGGTTTGTAGAGTTGAAGTTGCATCTGAACCTTATAATTTTAAATATCACTTTATATCAACAAGATTTTTACAGCATTGTATGTGGTATAAAGAGCCTTTCTTGTTTGCATTATTTTGTTTATATGAAGGCTTTAGGAGATTAGAATTATGCTAGTATGGTATGCTCTACAATTATAAATTATGTTCTGAAAATATATTCCATAAAATAATAGGTGCAATGAATGCAATATTCATACACTTTGAGGGCTGCATTCTGTCAATGTATTTTGCACATCTTGCTGATGTTGGTATTTCCTGATCACTATACTTACAGTCATTCTGAAATGCATTAATCGTGTAAATAGAGTTTTATTCATGGAAAGTCAGACAAATGGAACTTCCCCAGTCTTTCCATAGCGTATGCAGTGCATCTTGTCACTAATATACCTAGTTTCCCTAATCTTTTCAGCCACTGTCATATTTTTCCCCATAGCACACCACAACACTTTGCTGTATTTCTAAAAAGTATTCTGCTATTTGCTTTTGTTTGTTCCCCAGGCATGAATGTCTTTCAGTCCATGGCCTGAATCAATAAATTTAATTGTTTGGGTTAAACTTTTTGCTTTTGGATTGCTATTCTTGGTTTGCCATTCTTCCCTCCTGCAGAAGCATTCTGAGAAAATCCTAATTCTACCATCATACACACTGAAAAATTTAAATCTAAGATTGAGAGAAAGGTGGATCAAAGACAAAAGGTTATACCAAAAATACAGAACATTGAAATTGAATGGACTCAGAAGGAAGTAATTCATTTTATGAAAATAGAGACAAAGTAGAATTCAGGTTTTGGCTAACAGGTATCTCTCTACCCATAGATCAGATAAATTGGCTGTGTTTACTTCCAGCTGTTTAACTGCATGAAATTTTAAAGTGTCAATAAAGCTTATAGCAGATAATATGGAAGAGGAAGCTATTTTGTTAGTCACCCAGACATTCCATACTACTATTAAACATTCAGTCTTTTGGTTATATTGTATTTTGGTTAATGTATTTTTATAAATATCTTTCAAAAGCTGAGTGCTTGCACTAGAAATATTTTAATCTGTAACTTATAAATAATTTAGATTTGGTTTTTATAATATTATATAAATTTTGAATAACTTTAATAGAATAAGAAAAAAATTAAGATAACAAATTTAGCAGTTCTCCAAAATAAATTGACAGATTAAATACATAGGAATTCAGAGCAAGGATTAGTAAAGATTCTTGTGATCTCAGTACATCTTACATACAAAACTGCAAATTCAGTCACCTAGAATTGTACTTCAGTGTCTCAAGCATGAAGAGGATAGGTCATGATTTCTTAAAAGTACTTTAAAAAAAAAATAAATTAGATCTGGCTTTCATATTTCTGTATTGATAGTTTAATATATTTATTGGGAAGGATTTTTTGTCCAGTTTTATGAAAACAGAGGAATTAGCATCAGGTTAGTTTCAATTTTTTTAGTCTTAGAACTGGAAAATTCTTTGTTGTTTACAGTTTTCTTTAGAATTCACATACATATGAAAAATTGCAGCTAATTTTAAACCTTGTGAGATATTTTTCCCCCAAGATTTTCAGCCTTTGACATAATTAGCTCTAAGGTTTCTGAAGCTGCAGAATTAAATAAAATTATTGCAGTATTTCCTTAACTGAGTCCTTAATAGTCCAATTTAACTAATAAAGTTATTTACTGCTTGAGTAGTTGATCATTATAAGCAAATAGCAATATGATGAACATCTTCGTTTAAAACAGAGTAAGCTGATTTGAAGCACAATATTGATTGGAATGTGGTCATTATTGACCATAATGTATTTGGAGGGGAAGAAAAAAATCAGTTGCCTTTATTCAGTCCTACTTCTAACTTTCCAAAAATGATGTGTCTATATAAAAGCTAGAAGTTATGATAGCAGTGTCTAAACTGAAAATTATTAGGAATGGATGTTTACTGTCATTTCAATAAACCTAAATTGGAGAATGTTTTAAATGTGGAAATCATTGCATAAAGCTGTTGATTATCATCACAATACACATTTGGTATGTGTAGGTATGTGTACTTTACCTTCCTTTGATCTTTTACTTGTCAATATTACAAAAATATTCCAGTGTTTTAGTGTTATATACCCCCGAACTTTTGATAATACTAATTTCCCCGTCATGAAGCAATCATGTTTAATTAAATTATATTTACAAGATCAGTGGAAATTATTTGGTAAGCATGTTTTCAGTCTAGGATTTAAAGAAAAACTAAGCACCACAAAGAAAACTATTAAGATTTAGATTAGGATTCATGGGGAATTATATCAAGGATAAAAACATCCTTGTATTTAGTTTTGTGTGTAGAGGCTCATTTAAACATAAGCAAAGGATAATAGGCACTGAGGAGACCATTCATTTTAGCAGTGTTTTGAGCAAAGCACACAGTATCCAGAAGGAGTTCAAAGAGCTTTTTGTAGCTTGAAATGAAAGTTTAATTTAAAAAAAAAAAAAAAAAACCAGCTCCGTAATCCTGTTTTTACTTATTTATCTAGCACAGCTGTAGTTAAAAGGAATTTCTGTAAAATGTTTTATCAACTCCAAAACATTTTTTTCTTCTAAGCTATTCCTGAGTAGAGTTGCTTTTACAGACATAGGGAGTGTGGGGAGGTTTAGGATATAGGGAGCTTTAGCATAATGCTTATTGTGGTTAATATCCTGTTTCTTTTATATTTTACATGTTTTCTTTGTATAGATTTTGAATGGTTATAACAATCTTCATCTCTACTATTGATGATGTTTTCAGGTTATGTTTCGCCTTTGTGACTACTTTTTTTAAGGCATTCCCAATATAGAAAATCCTTTGAATTCAAAGCCCAAAGTAATCTATTTCTTAGTTGGAGTGAAGATCATTTTCTTCCAAGAAGTACTGAACACAGTTTTTAGGATTTGCAGGATCAAAACCTCCTTGTCTGAATCCTTCTCAGCCTTATTGTCAGTCATACTAATTATTATTAGTCCTAAAGTATTTTATCGCACCCTAATCACATATGCTTTTGACATGTTGCAAGTAAAAGGTGTCTCTCCTCAATTCCAGACTTACAAGAGTAGCCTTTGTTCCTATTAGTCTTGGACTGAATTCTGATCTTCAGACAACTTGAAGAAGCCACATGTTCCCAGGACCTGGTCCTCAGGAGGAACCTGAATCATCCTGATACCTAATGAAAGCCCAATACAGAAGATCCTGAGCAACCTAAGAGATTGCTCAAGTACATAGATGACAACTTCCTGGCACAGTTCATGGGGGAGCCAACACAGAAAGGTGCTTTGCTGGACCTGATGCTTATGAAGAATAAAGAACTGGTCAGGGACATGAAAGTTAAAGCCTTGGCTACAAGTGACCATGAGATGATGGAGTTCAAGGTCCTAAGGGAAGAGAGCAGGGAAAAAAAAACAGGACTACAGCCCTGGATTTCAGAAGAGCAGACTTCATCCTCTTCAGAGCTCTGCTTGGAAGAATCCCATAAGCTATGGTGTTGAAGAGAGGAGGGGTCCAGGAGAGCTGGCTGATACTCAGTGATCACTTCCTCCAAGCTCAAGAAAGGACCACCCAACAAGCAGGAAATCAAGCAAAGGTGGCAGGCATGGATGAGCAAGGAGATCCTAACTGAACTCAGGCATAGAAAGGAAGTGTACAAAAGGTGGAAGCAGAGGCAGGTGACCCAAGAGGAGTATAGAGTTCCTTTACAATCTTGCAGAGATGGGGTTAGGAAAGCAAAAGCCAGCCTGGAGTTGAATCTGGAGAGGGATGTGGAGGGCAGCAACAAAGGATTCTACATGTACATAAACAGCAAATGGAAGACTAGGGAAAAAGTGGGCCTGCTATTGAATGGGGCAGGGAAGCTGGTGACAAATGACATGGAAAATGCCAGCATACTTAATTCTGCCTTTGTCTCAGTCTTTACCAGTAAAAACAGCATTCAGGAGTCTCAGGCCCCTGAAGCTACAGGGAAAGTTTGGTGCAAAGAGGACTTACAAGGAGGAGAACCAGGTTAGGGAGCAGTTAAACAAACTGGACATACATAAATTCATAGGGCCAGATGGGTTGCACGTATGAGTGCTGATGAAGCTGGCTGATGCCATTGTGGGGCGACTCTTGATTATCTTTAAATGACGGTGGTGATTAGGAGAGATTGGGAGAGTCTCATTCCTATCTTCAGGAAGGGCAAGAAGGCAGCTCTGGGGAACTGCAGGCTAGTTGGCCTCAGCCCAGCCCCTTGGGAGGTGATGGAGGAAATCCTTCTGGAAAGGATTTCCAAAGTCATGAAGGACAGGAAGGTGATCATGAGTAGTCAGCATGGATTTACAAAGGGGAAATCATGACTGACCAATGTGGTAGCCTTCTGCAGTGAGATTACTAGCTTGGTAGACAAGTGGAAAGCAGTGGATATCGTTTACCTCAACTTTAGTAAAGCCTTTGACACATATCTTCCGTAACATCATAGTGACAAAGTGTGCGTTAGATAAGTAGACAGTGACATGGATTGCAGACTAGCTGAATGACCGGGCCCAGAGGGTTGGGGTCAGTATAACAAAGTCCAGTTGGAAGCAAGTCACTAGAGATGTACCCCAGTGGTCAGCACTGGGCCAATACTGTTTAACATGACCTGGATGATGGGACAGTGCACCTGCAGGAAGTTTGCATTTGGGAGGAATGGCTGGTACATCAGATGGTTGGGCCACTGCTCAGAGGGAGCTCAACAGGCTGGAGAATTCTCATGAAGTTCAACAAAGGGAAAGGCATAGTCCTGCATCTAGGGTGGAATAACCCCACACACGAGTCCACACTGGGAACTGCCTGCTTGTAAAGCAGTTTGGCAGAGAAGGACCTTGGGGTCCTGGTGGACAAGCTGAACGTTGAACCAGCAATGCACCCTTGTGGCAAAAAAGGCCAACAGCATCCTGGGCTGCATTGAAAACAGTTGCCAGCAGGTCAAGGGAGGTGATTCTTCCTCTCTGCACTTCTGAGCCCACATCTGGATTACTGCATCCAGTTCCCCAGAACAAGAGAGATGGGAGCATGCTGGAGTGAGTCCAGCATAGGGCCACAAAGATGATTAAAGGACTGAAGCATCTCTCATATGAGGAGAAACTGAGAGAGCTGGGACTGTTCAGCCTAATGAAGAGAAGGCTCAGGGGAGATCTTAACCAATGTGTACAAATAAGGGATGGGAGGGAATGAAGATGAGGGAGTAGTACTCTTCCCATCAGTGCCCGCTGGCAGGACAAAAAACAATGGCACCAGTTAAAACATATGAAATTCCATCTGAATACAAGAAAATTTTTCACTGTGAGAGGGGTCAAACACTGGAACAGGTTGCCCAGAGAGGTTTTGGAGTCTCCATTCATGGAGTTAAGTAAAACCTGACTGGACATGGGCCTTGAGCAGTGTGCTCTAGGTGACCCTCTTTGAGCGGGGGGGTTGGACCAGAAAAGCTCAGTAGGTCTCCCTTCCAATCTAAATGATTCTGTGATTTTTTTCCAAGTCTTAAATCCAGGCTATAGCACCCTATGTAATGACTGTGTTTGTAAAGTAGCTTTGGCCAAGCTTGGCTTTTGCGATTTGCGATTTTTTTTTTTTTTTTTTTTTTTTTTTTTTTTTTATAGCTCGTGGGGATGTTTTTTTGTTTTGACAAAGGTTTTTTTTTTTTTTTTTTTTTTTTTTTTTTTTTAGAATCTGCAGGTAGTGATTTGGATTGTGCTACAGAATATATAAACATTTTAGGATGCAGAGTTACTGATTGTTTAAAAAGTTGTCAATATGCATATCTGTTTTACCTAAAAGGTCTTCAGAAGACAAAATCATAACTTCAGATATTCCAGTGAGTACTGCTGTTTCAGCCTACCTCTTCTGTGCAATACTCACAACAGCACAACTGACCCAGGAGCTGCTCTGACAGTGTCCATTAGCCCAGGAAGCCTTGCTAGGCAGCTGCTACAGGGCACAAACATAACAGTTGGACAGGAGAAGGAAATTAATGTTTGTTTTATTTAATTGATTTTGTATATTAGTGTTATGCTAGTTTATATTTACTGTTGCTTACATTATGTATAGTACTATTGTTTGTATTTATTTTTAATTTACAGGATGGAGGTCTGCTTCTAAATAACCCTTCTGCACTGGCAGTTCATGAGTGCAAGTGTCTTTGGCCAAATGTTCCCTTGCAGTGTCTAATATCGCTGGGCACAGGTCGATACGAAAGTGAGGGAAAGGCAAACGTCACATACACCAGTTTGAAAGCCAAGCTCACAAATGTTATCAGCAGTGCAACTGATACAGAAGGTTAGTGTCTTAAGAGACGTTTGTATTGTGACTGTTTTCAGTGTTTTATGTTCCTTAGAATTGTAGGTTCAATTCAGAGAGCAATCTGCAACCTTTTGTCTTTCCCCTTTTCCTCTCTAGCCAACCCACTGAAACTACTTGAAACATGTTGCTCTGTAACTTACCTTCACTGTGTTTTGATAAGCTCTTTTAGTTTATGAGGTCTCAACTGTTAATATGTTTGATGACATAGGTATACTAGAGATAATAAATACCATAAAAATCAGAATGACAGTGATAATCCAACAGAATGGATATAAAGCAATATGTTTTTACATGTGCTTCAGAATAAAGGCATGCACAGGCAATAATTTCAATAGAAAAATCATATTTTCTTGTATTTGGGTTGTTTTTCCCCCAAACAGAAATGCTTAATAGTTAATATAGAACATTGGTTGGGTTTCAACAGCTTCAGAAAAAGTATTTTAGTTCACTTCTTTTCTATATGTTTTTCACATGTGCTTTTCCAAGGACTAGACTCTATCTGCCAATGATCATGACTTCCATTGCTGTCAGGAGGAGCCAAGCATGTGTTTTCCAAAATAAACTCTGTTCCTAGGATGGGAGTACACTGGAACTCCATCACTAGCAGTTTATATCTGTTGTGTTTTATAAGCTGAGGGAATATTGATATGCAGATGCTTTTTTTATTCCTCTTACAAAGGGAACAGATACTCTAAAAAGCTAGGGATCAAGAAAATACTCTTACAGTCTGGATCCCTTCCTGCATAATCTCTGTCAGCTATCATTAGTAAGAAAAAGAAAATTTTGGGCTGCCTTTGTTTTTTGCACAATTGTGGAAAGGCAATGGGAGTTGGGTGAAGGAGAGGCATTCTGTCCACTGTCTATCAAGGGAAGAAAAAGTTTCATTGCAGCAGAAAAATCAGGGAAGAAATTTAATTGGGGAAAAGGAGGAAAGGAAAGTTTATTGTGGAGGTCAAAGAAGAGGAAATGAAAAGAGGGGAGAGTAGATTTGAGCAAATGGCAAGTTACATTATTAAGGAAAAGGAGGAGAGTATTAAATAGGGCAAGAAAGACTGGATGTGGTGAGACAAGAACAGAGACACATCTGAGTAATTTAGAGAAGGGACCAAGCAGAGAAGGTCAACAAGAATCTTTTGCTGTAGTCTTACCCTTGTTGGTTTTTTTCACTTTACGATTTTTATACAAGTGTAAAAGAATGGAGAAGTGTGTTAAGAATGCAAAGAAGATGGAAATAAAAGAGAATGAAAGATAAAAGAAGTAATGGACTTTTAAGGGAGCCAGTGAATAGAAAAGAGGTCTAAAAGGAGAGAGAAAATAGGTTATAGAAGAGAGGAAAAAAGGAAGAGAAGAGAGGAACATACAAATCCATTATATAGTCAGTTTATTATTGTATTAGTTAACTGAACTATTGTAATTTAACATGAACATTTTAAATGAAATGAAGGTTAAATTCAATGCCAAAATCTGTAGTAATATATACAAAAATAGTTGCCAACAAAAGAAAGCTTTAAAATTACATATTTTTTTACTTTACATTAGAGAAAAATATATAGCTATCAGTTTCATAATACCTACTTCCATTAGTACTGAGTGTAAAAAGTCATGGGTGTGCTGAATGAGAGTACGCAAGTTACATTCCCACTTTTCGTAATGCACTGTCATTTGTAAAGGAACGGGATGTATGTGTAAGTAAAAATCTGGATAACTGCCTTCTTACTTGTCACACCAGTGATGGTGTCTTAGAATAAATGATGAAACTTTTCTAGAGTAAACAGAGCTACAGGGTCATCTGCAAACCTTCTCATGAAAAAGGGTTTTTGATAAGGCAATGGTGGAAAAACATTTACTCAGCAAAACAGCACATATTTACACTTAGTGTGTCATTCCAGAGCACTTGTTGTTCAGAGACTGGAGGACTGTTTGTCTGGTGTAAATGTAACTGTTTATTTCATTTGTTGTCAATACAGAAGTTCACGCCATGCTGGATGCACTGTTGCCTCCAGATACTTACTTCAGATTTAACCCTCTTATGAATGAAGACATACCTCTGGATGAAAGTCGTAAAGAGAAACTCAATCAGCTGCAGACAGATGGAATTCGTTATTTAGAACGAAATGAATTAAAACTGAGAAAAGCTGCAAAAATATTACAAGAAGAAAAAACAGCTTTGCAGAGATTTCAGGACTGGATGAAATTAAAGGCTGACATGTATGAAGGCCTTCCATTTCTTTCCAAGTTGTGAATATGTGATGCATGAAAGATCATAAATGTAAATCTTGTTCCAGAAAATCCATTCAGTACTGTAAAGGTGTAATGTTTATTGGGGGTAAATTACATCTTTGGAAAGCTATCAGAATTCTGGAGAAAGCAATTCAGGATGGCTGTTTGGTGCACACTTACTTGATAAAGGTTTTATAGTGTTAATTATTTTTTGAACTTTACAGATCTTACTGTTGCTCTACTTAAGTTTGTTAAAGTTGGTGAAACTGAAAATTATGAAAACAATTGTGCTATGCATTTTTGGATGTATGTACCATAATTATGGTGGCAGTAGAACTATTTATCAACTCCCAGGCGTATTCAAAATTAACAAAAGCCAAAATCCTCTTTCACTTTAGTTCAGCCAATATACCTATATAGCCCCTGAATTTAATAGAAGTGTAATGTTCTTACAAAAACTTTGCCTGTGTTAATTGCACTTTTACATTTGGAAGATAACATTTAAATTCTTTTTTTATTTTTGGTGGGTTTTGTACATAACAGTATTGAGTAAGATGTTTGGATGACTATAAATGGCATATTAAATTATCAAAGTTAACTGATGTTTTTAGGCCTTCCTGCTTATTGTTTTTATTGGGATAACTTCAGATTGGTTCATTCATTATTTGAAAACAATCCCAAGCCCCAAAACTTCACTTGAGCAGCTATTCCTATCACAGGATAAAGAAAATAAAATCTTGAAATAGTTCACTTGTTAAGTGAATTAGAAGCTTACTCTAGAAGCCTCAGTTTGGATGCCAATCTTCAGATGTCTAGTCAAGAAAAAACTAGCAGTTAATACATGAAATAAGAAATTATGCATTTCCTTTTGTCTTTTAGCTTTCATATGTGCATCCTCTTGAAATTACCTTAGAGTTGTGAAGTTACATTTAGAGCTTAATACAATTGTACTACTTGTTCCTTTGCAACTTTCCACTTATGTCAAGAAGGGTGGTGTGGTAAGCTCTGATGATACAGTACACCAATGAAAAATTTTCAACAACAGGAAGGTACGCTTAAGTTCTTAAAAACAGTATGACTGCAGTGAAATTGGAGTTAAGATGCGGCTGCTGTCACAGGTTTGGCATGTACCCATTAATAAGATTTTTTGACAGGTTTTTGGGTGAGTTTTTGCCTCTTTAGTAGACAGCTACAGTATGTGAAAATATTTACTAGATAAAAGTATGTTTTATGCAGTAGATAAAATGGCCAGTTTCACTGAAAAATAGTGCATTTGTTACTTTGCCGATCAGGACTAATCACCTGCCATTGCATTTATCTACTAACAATAACATTTACATTGATAGTCACCTTCTGTACTTGTCTTAAATCACTGAAAATGTTATTAGGAGTTGCCACATAGTACTCTGCGACTGTGCAAGAAAACATTTGATTTGGGCTGTTTTTTTATAATCTGACATTTTTCATTTTTACCTGTGTAATTTTACTCAGATACCCATATTTCTCTGGTGCTCCCTCAGTTCTCTGGCTTGTTCTTGCCAATGAAGTTAGTAAGTGTCATTAGTACGTAAGCTGTAGCCTTCACATTTTAAAAATTGTTCCCAATGTAAATAAATTCTAGGTGCGTAAGGACTAAAGAAGCCTTTGTCGTACAGTATGTGAGGAAGGGAAAACAGGAGAAACAGAAAGAAAAGTTAAAAAGCTACAGCAATTTAAAGATAAGAAGTGAAAAAATGTATGTTGTTCATCTTCCCCCCCCCTTTTTTTTTAACAATAAACACCACAAGTAGTTCCTTGAATAGGGCAATTAAAATACTACAATAGAAAGTTTTTTATGATCTTCGTGCAACTGTACTTTATACAACTTTCCCTCTTCATTCTAGTTACTAAGAACTGAGTAAAAGAATAATGAGATCAAGCCTTTTCCACTGGTGTGCGATAGTTAAAGCATATAAAAAAGAAATGTCAATGTTATTCTGATCAAGGCACCTTGTATAGAGTTAAGCTGTGTTGCCAGCATCTTAAATCAAAAAAGACAATATAGGATAGTCTCACGTAGCAACATACATGATACACTTCTTCCCTTGGGAAAGAGCAAAGTCATGGCATCATCCATAAGGCTATCAAAGCCTTATTCTGAATTCATAAGTTTCTAATCATAGCTTTTTGGGATAAGCATTTAAGTGTAGTAAACAACATGATAACATTTCCATTTAATCTTTATACAAATAAAACCTGAGTTACTAATGTTCAGCCAGTGAGGTAAGTGCATATACTGAGATGGGCTTTGCAGGGGGGATGTAATTTCTATTTGCCTTAGTGCAAGAATTTTTCTTCATTGAGAAGTTCTCCAAATACTCTCTACTCTTCTCATGGGTAAACTTAACATTATACTAGGAGTTGATTAGAGAATGTATACCAGGAAAGCTATCTGTCTTTTGAATGAGTACAGACTATCTCAGATTAGTTTTATTTAAATACCAAGTTATTTTTAGTTCTTTACGAGCTGCCTCCAAAGCTTCCACTACAGCTCTGTTGAAAAAACAATAGTTTTGTAGAGAGGCTTGGCTTTTCTAATCTGCCTTCCAGAAGACTACATTAAACATATTCTAGGCTGATGAGTGCAGCTATTTGGCTGACTGTAGAGATTTCATATTTAAGAAATTTCTAGGATACTGGCAAAGACATCTGCATTGTCTCTATGTTATTTGAGGTGGCCTTTCCAAGTGGGTATACATAAATGCATTTACTCAAGGTCTGTTTTGCCTTCAAAAGGGTACTTGGAAAACTGTACTTGCAGCTGGTTGCTTTCTCTCTGCAAAATCCCAGTGTGTGGGGCTTCAGCCCAAAAACTAGGACATGAGAACTGCATGGGCTTCATGTCAGACCTCTAAAGCTTGATTTTAATCTCTAGTGTGCACTAAAGGAAGTCTGCTTCTGAGTTACATAAATATTAACATTTGAGATAGAGCACATGCATGTAAAGATAAGTGATAGCAACAACACTAGGTAAATCTCTCATGAAACACCAGTTCGGTCTTGTGACTGCAGAGGGTAAAAAACCCCATAGTTCCTAAACCGGTGAGGTGAAGGCTACATATAAAGAGCAAGAAGAGGAGGCTGTATTTAAATTGGATCATTCAATTAAAATATTCTGATTCAGTTTAAATGTATTGCTAATTTTTTACATTTTGCTTTCTTGAGGAGAAAATATTTCAGTTAGGGCAAGACCTGGATTTATGATGACACTGTTTTTGCTGGAAGCTACTATCTTATCTTCATTCACCAATTCTCCTCTTCTTTATTGTAACAATAGTTTTTCTTAGGTGTGGCTTTTAAAAGTACACATGGAATTGAGTTGAGCTATAGAGTAATTAATTCAGACTGTTTTAGGCCACTGTGTATAAATTCACAAGATGAATGTATTAAATCCTTTCAAATGGCAGTCTTTGATCCTTGTGTTGCAAGTGCTGCGCTATCAGGCACTAATTAGAAGTTTGCTCTCCCCTCTAAAACACTTTAAAACGTGCAGATGCAACAGTTTTATCACTCTAGCTGTAATTAGTTTTTACTTACTTCAAAAAAATATATTGGCAGTTCGCAAAGAATCCTAACATGGAAATGTTACTGTATTGTATATGAAGTAAAACTATTTTCAGGGTTTATTTAGGCATTAGATGTGGAAACCCACATGGTACTTTAGTAGAAGAAAATGGAATAAGAACTGTAGAGGAATCAAGTCTGGCTAAATAAGGAAAAAGAATTTTAAATTAAGGGGGTTTATTGATACGGAGCAGAGGGATTAGTGCTGGGTCATATACTACCATACTTTAACTAATCATTTGGATGGGTTGAAGAACATGATAATTCTCTTCACAGGTGAAGCTACGAGCATACTTTAATCATTTGGATGGGTTGAGGAACGTGATAATTCTCTTCACAGGTGAAGCTACGAGGGATCATGAGTATTTTGAACAATGGGATTTCAGTGCAGCATGGATTTGAGAATAGGCTAGAATGAAAGAAGTGCCTCTGAAGAATAAAAATGTAAAATCAGCAATGGGAGAAGGAATAATCTAATGCATAACATCACGTTAAAGGAATCCTGCTTTGAAGAACTACTCTTGAGAATGCTGTGGAGTTATCCAGTAAACAACTGAAATTGAGTCAGCAGTCACAGCTATAAAAATAAGTATGTGTATCAATGTACCAGAGAATTCCTTGGCCAGGAAAATGTGAACCTGAAAAAAAAGATATCAATGTGAATTTTGAATCTAGAATAAGAAATCACAAGAAGATAGTAGATAAGCATTCCAGGTTACTCATGATATCAGAGAAGACAGGTTTGTCTGCCCAGATGAGTGTTCCCATTTGACATGTGCCAGGTTTGCATCCTGGAAAGAAAATCAGCAAGTTCATGCTCTAGTTTAGAAACTGATCATGTCAAATCTTTGCGAAATTGGCATAATGTCCTTGCTCTGAATTTGAAAGGCAGGATGAAAGAGTCCAGACGAGGAAATGAAAAGGTATGGACATAAAATAACCTCCCTTTATGCCAAGTCAGAAAAACCCCCTAGGTCATCTCTTAGTTTCTAATTAGAGAACTAGCAGAAGGAGATCTTAGTTGAAGGAGGCTTCATTATCAAAGGAAAGAAAATAAAACTTCTAAATGTTGAAGTGTGATCACTGTTTTTAGGATATTTCTCATCAGTATCGGTTCCAGCAGTGCTATGAAGATACTGATTCTATTTCACAAGATGCAGGCAGCAGCAGTTGAATATAATTACAGTTTTAGAGTATTACAGTATTAGAGAAAAAGATACTCAGACTAAAACAGATGCAAAGAAGGGCTGCCAGGGAAGATTAAGAAAGCATGGTTTGTTTCATCTAACAAAACAAGGGCTGTAAGGAGGGTACATGCTGCTGTTTAAAAATACTACAAGAAGGAAAAGACAGTAAGCTAAAGGACAACACTTGCATAAAACCAAAGGTGCTCAAACTGACCATAAATAAATTTAGACAGAAAGTAAAAAGGTGCTAAACCCCCACGCAAGGGGCTCAAACTGACCATAAATAAATTTAGCCAGAAAGTAAAAAGGTGCTAAACCCCCACGGACAAGATTACAGAAAGCTATACAGAGAATTAACACAGCAAAAGAAAATGGTTTAATGTAAGTTTTAGAAACTGAGCTCGTGAATGGGGTCGTATAATGCACCAGGAGAGTGGTTACAGTCTCCGTGGCCAACTGAATTCCTTCTAACCTATGCAGCAGGTAAGAACTCGTTAACCCTTTATATATAGCTGAATCCATAGGCTTATGGAAGCCTTCAACAGCTCCTTCTCATTAGGCCTAATAGATAAGGATTATGTCTTGTCTTTGATCCATCACTTACGGAGCACTTCATTTATTTTGCTTTCTTTGCCTAGGTGGTAAAAGAGAGCTGATAGAGGCTGAAGTAATACAAGACATATGACAGGTGAAGATAAAATCTGGCGTATGCTTACTACTCATTGGCACCATTAATTTTTCATCAGATTAAAATACTTGTGTGCTGCTTGGTCAACAAATAGTCCTGAGTTTCTTTCATTAAAAGACAGTTCTCAAAATGAAAGGTATTACATACAAACATATTTTGCAAGAGAGGCTCTGTTAAGGCTTGGTCTCTGCTCAAAGACTGGACTCCCAGACACAGCTGTGGTATAAACCCATAGTCTTTTACACTCAACTACACAAGGCAAGAAGGCAAGACCACTTTTTTTTTCCACTGTTGTCCAAAAATTGAGTCAAATTTTCAGACCTTGCAGAACTGTTTCATTTGAGGGTCAGTTCAGTGCTAAAAGTAAGGTATATTCTTAATGTCATTGTATTCATTTACAAAGAAAAATAAGCATGCATGCCAAATGCCTCTTCCTCAAACTGTAGAAACAAGATGAGAAGTCTCTTTCCTTGGTCCAGCCCCATATCATTGAGGTGTGAACTCAAGGGGCTGCTGCCTCCTGATTCCTCTGTTTGCTGCTCAGCCTTCTCACACCCATATTTGTTGTCACGTATGCTCCTGGTATGTACATTTAATTCCAGTGTGCCACCTGGTTCAGTACTTCACTGATGTCCTTCACTGTTTGCAGCTACTTATAAACAAAACCAGTTTTCAAAAAATTATTCTTTCTTCAAGATCTAAGAAGCACAATTCTATTGTTTATTTTAATAAAATTGTCAGAAATGCTGAGTTCAGGAAACTTACAATTTTAGCATTTAAAAGCTTTTTTTCATTTTCAAAACCTTGTAAACTGGAAAAAGAATAGCTTTTTGTGCTCACACCATTATAATTGAATGAGATCATAATCATCACAGTAAGTATTACAGGGAAGCAGTCTTCCAGAACATCTCAAAATTTTGACAGTAAACTCCCAGAAGTAATTTCTTAAACACCTGGTCTTTTGGGCACTATTTAAGACTGCTGTTCCATGCTTCCTCACTGGCTGCTCTGTAGAAATCAGAAATATGTTCCTGTCCTGTCCTTTTGTACATCTCATGAGAATACATTTTCAGGCAGGCAAGTCAGGCAGTCATGGAACACCTCTAACAATGAAATGACAAGACATACATTGTAGAGAAAAAAGGCAGAAATGTTTGAGAATTTAAAAGCTGAGTAGAGAATATTTCTATCCTTCTCCAAGAAAAGGCAGATATTTCAGGTACTGCTTGAAATGTGGAGTCAAAGGACAAAACCAGAGGCACTACTAATTTTGACTTCAAAGCATTACTTTACAGAGTCTACTAAGATGTAAGCATGTTGTAACTTCAAAACTTGAGCATTGTGTCCATTCTAGCTGGTTTATTTCTTGATAAATATTAGATTTAAAACCATCACCAAGCAGGTCTGAACAATACTTAGAGAAATCTGGGTATGAATACAGCAGGAAAGACAGTAATATTTCTATAGCAGACTGCATTTTAAAGAATTTGCACTAGTTATGTCATATGTCCTTGGTAAGAGCTACAGATCAGTGAGGAAAGCTTCAATAACATTGTCAGGAAGCAAGCGTGCTCTGGACAGCTGTATATTGTGTGGGTTCA
>NW_010141915.1:0-21870 GCF_000699245.1 Pterocles gutturalis
CCCGGGCGGGGCCCTCTGACGGGCGCAGGGCCCGAAGCACCGATCCGCAGCCAGTCGCTGAGCCCTGCCCGTAGAATAGGGATGGCCGAGCAGCACCCCGGGCCACCTCGGTCCCCAGCACGGCCCGGCCCTGCGGGCTGCCCCACGCATCCAGGAAAAAAAGGAAAAAAAAAAAACCCTCTGCTGCTTGTCTAAAATTAGTTTGTTTGGCTGCTTTTACAGATCGAAGCACAAGGAGCTGAGTGCTCAGCAGCCCTGCTTGGGGACCTCTTCTGAATCCCAGACCCCAGCGGACAGGGTCAGAGGCCTCAGCCCACTGCGGCTCCCGAACAGCGTGGTGTGGAGGTGTGTGACCCATCTTCTTCCCTCCCCATCTGCTTTGGGAGAGCTCTTAGCCTTGAAGAGCACGGAGGGGTTTAAACAAGCTCACCAGTAGTAAACCTTTAAGGGTCCCTTAATATGGGGGCTATGTGAACAATAACGTAGAGATTTTACTTAACATGCAGTTAATTAACATCCCCTCCCACTTTTCCAGTACAAAATGTGTTTTCCTAGCATGTTGCATCACTTTCCTGTCATTTTGACCCCCAGCCCTGCCACCGTGGTGTGTCACCTGGTTCAGCGAACCCTTCGCCTGAGAACCAGCACACGCTCTACCCCGCAGACCATGCACATGGGTGTGGTGAGCCAGCCTGGGCACAGCTCTGGAAGGATAGGCAAGGACAGGCTTTGCGTGTTTTAAGGTCCAGAAGACAGATCGAGACAGGTCGGAAAGGTCTCTCACTAACAGAACCTGTAAATTCAGAAGTTTTTCACTAAAAGCCCCCCCCAACCAGTAGTTGGAAGCCCTTTTTTGAGCAACTGAGAGATTGTCCAGAGAGCAGGATTGTGTAGTAGCTGGGAACTCAAGGCTTGTGCATACCCCCTGTTCAGAAAGGGATACAGCAGGGCAGATTGCACAGGAAAATCATAGAAGGCACTAGCAAGTATTCTTTCCTAATGATAGAAAAAGCAATTACAATGGTAGGTGTGCTTCCAGCAAAAGCAGGGAGAAATTATCTGAAGGTGCAAAAACCAGAGTAACTTTGTCATCATAAAAAGGATGAAGTTCATAGATTTTGAAAGGAAGCAGAACAACAAAGCACTGACAGCAGACAATAATGCAAACTTCAGGAATTTCTTTCAAATGTGAGGAAAAACACAGTTTTGAGGATTCAGCAGTTCCTTAATGAAATTATTTATTTAAGGGAACAAGGGTAAACTATACAATGCAGAAGAAGGATGGGAAGTAAATTAAGAACCTCAGGAAAAGCACAAGTTGTTCAATGGCCTCAAATAGAAGAAAGCAGCATATAGAAACTAGGTCAATTTTTTAAGGATGTGCATCTAAAGCAGATCATGAAGACAAAGGGTCACAGAATCATTACTGAATGATCTTGTAGAAGACCAAAGGATTTTTGTTCAATGTGGCATGATCAAGATAGCTAGTGTAATAAACAGGGTACAACCTCAAGGTGGAATAAGGAAAGATTGGTTTATAGGATACTTGAATCAGTTATTTTTTTCCTTATCTGTTAAATATTTTCAACTTCGATGAAAAATTATCCTTAAGGGTTTAGAGAACTGACTGAAGCAATCTCCAACTAATTAGTGGTCATTTATACAGGAACCTGTGGAAAATGGATGGGTTTTCCAGGAGACTGAGAGCTTGGCCATTTTTCTGAATTTAAATAGGAGTATGGGGGGGACAGAATACAAGCTATATAATTAAGCTGTCAAATCAATAATTACCTGACCAATCATCCAAAATAAGCACTCAAAAAAAAAAAACCCTGGTAGTGTTGTATTTCCTTTAGCAAAAAGGAAACAGATTGTGTGGAGAAGTAGGTGAAGGCGACTGAAGTTCCAGACACCTTCTGGTATTAATATGGTCACTTTCCCATGCAAATTAACAAAACTTCACTAGATGAAACTTTAATGTGGTGGATGCAAGTTTTGTTGGAAATGGCTATCAATTGTTCAACAGCAATGCTGTTTGGTAGGGTTGCACAAAGGGCTTCCCAGGGTCAACATTGCTCATCATTAGTGACCCCGATAATGTAAATGTACTATAAACTTACTAATATTAGCAGATTACATTGAGTAAGAGAAGCTACAAGAACACTAGGAAATAATTGCAATTCAGATTCAAAAAGATCAGATACAACAAATCTTGGGTAGTGGGAGAATGAAGTTCAATAATGACACATGCAGGAAAGCTACCATACTGGGAAGAGGCAGGAAGGACACCTCTGTTACACTGGATAGCAAGGTGAACCCAAGTTAACATCTCCTGATACTGAAAAACCAAGTATTATAATGGGATATATGAAGAGGACTTTAATCCATAAGACTTATCAACCAGTCCTTCCAGTCTAATTGGCACAGAGAGGCCCTGCTTGGGATGCTGTGTCCAGCTTGAGAGACTTCAAGACAGCTTCATACCAAAAGAAAAAAGCAAACAAACAGAACAATGAGAGGTGCAGAAAAGAAAATCTATAAGGCAAGGCTGACTGAACAGTCTGGGGTTGTCTTAGGAAGCAAGACTGAGAAGGTAGATAAAAGAACTAAATTGTTTTCTTTATAGTAAAAAGGCCAAGTAGTATTTGACTTCAACTGCATCAAGGTTTAGTTGGATATTATAAATAGCTTTCTTGTGATAAGTATGAACACTGTAAGAGATTACTTGGAGCCTCCGTCACTGGAGGCCCTCATAAACCACTCAAACATTTGTCAAAAATCATTCTGCATGGTTGAGCCTATTGAAGAGTAAAGAGAAGAAGCAAATGACCTCTCAGAAATTAGTCTAGTCTTATTTCTGAACCTATGCATGGAAGGTCCTGTGGAATTCAGTTCATATTTTATGAACATCCAGCATTTCTCCAGGTGTGTCCCTAATGGAAAGTGTCAACACAGATCAATCTGTAAATGGAGGATGACTTAGATAAATCACAGTTGTGCATGGATAATCTAAGGTCACTTTCATTCTGAATCCATAGAGGGACTAAGTGTAGTTTGACTATTTAAGTCAATACAAATTTATTTCCTAGACATGACTTGTAGTGACCACATATTCAAAATCCACACTTCTTTGCTGTTCAAAACAAAATAGATTACTCTGACGGGAGAAAAGGGTGGCTTAAAGAAGTCATTTAAAATTATCAAGATACAGACATACAGTGTATATTGTCAAAATGAAAGGTTAATCTACTACAGGTCAGTTGTGACTTTTCATTAAAAGTGCGTCCTTTTCTCACCCTTTTTTTCATGAAGTATGCAAGCAGATGTGCACCACGACACAAACAAGTACTTTGAGGATACATGCTGTTTGCTTATGACTTAATAGTAGCTACAAAGAAACTAAAACACATTATCATTATACTAGTCTAGATCCTAGTTCTGTACACAGTATAACTGCAGTTGTACTTGACTCTTCTGCTACTACAAGAAAGCTTATCTCAGTTTTACAGGGCACACAAATGACTAGAAACTGCAAACAATCTCTTCCTGTACAGTGTCTCTAAAATAAATGCTAGCTAACCTTTGAAAACCTAGTGTAACAAAGGGGAAAATACTGAAGTGTGGAACAGACTCAGCAATACCCAAGCTTTGCCCTTCTGTAGCAAGTCATTTGAATATAGAAGAGAGCTGATAAGTATCATCTGGAAAGTCTGGTCTCCCTTACTTTCCCTGGCAGACTTTCTAGAGATTTCACGATACACTGACTTCTCCTCCCATTTAGGGGCAGTGCTGAATATACAAGATGCATGTTCATTCTTTCTCCAGAGTCTTCATCAGATAAGCGTGTTATACTCCCAAATAGGAAGGTCACCTTTCATATTACTGACACTCTGAAAGCCTGCAGCAATGTAAAGACAAACATATAAACCAAGGTAAGGCAGCTGAGAAGCTCCCGAGATCTTCAACAAATGTTGTAGAGCTTCATTTTTCTTATTAAATATGTACCTCAAATACAATCAAATGCTTCTAACTTTATTTCTCTCAGTTACACAGTTTAATACTTAGCATAAACTGTTTATCTGTGTTTTGTTTGAGAAACACACATAAGTATTGACATTTATATGCCCAATGTAGCATTTCTGGTAAAACTTCCTGTGGCCACCTAGTGGCTTAAATGGAATTGACCTATTAAAAATATTTAGGATTACATGAAGATCCTCCTTATCTAAAAATAAAACAAAAAGTACAAGTTCATAGATTTTGCATATATTTAAGATATAAATACTAATTTGTTTGCACAGTACATCCTTTAACACAATCTGAGAAATCAAATGGGGGAGGGCGGGAATTTTATGTGAGAAAAACTAACAACAGAAAGCAAAATTAAAGTGGCCCTTAAGGAAAGAAAGAAAATGAGGGAGGAAAATATGAATCAAACCAACGATGTGAATGCACAAGTGAGTAAATAAACAATGGGCACTATGGTCGCAAGTGTTATAAAATCTGTATGTGAGGAAAAAAAAAGGGGTACTATTAAAGAGAAAAAAAAAAGAAAGCTAAATGCTTGCATAGTATGAAATGTTATGGAAATTCACCTGTTGTCCCCATTTCAATAACTTAAATGAATATCACTTAAAACATCACACAGATTAAAGACATCTGTATATATTTCAGATTTCAATATTAATGCCAAAAATACATAGTATGATTTTACATAGGATTTATGCTACATTAGAACACTAAAGACAAACATCACTTGAGTATTAAATGAAACATTAAATATTAAATAACTGAAAAATAAAATAAAAAGTGTAAACACTAAACTAACTTGGGAATTTGCTATTGCAACACATCCAATGAAGTGGTTTTAAACAGTACAAAAAGATTAGATTTAAGTATGCTTCCAGTCTACTTGGAATACACAAAGCTCATTCCAGAAACCTTTTAAAAACTGGTCCAGGATCACACAAGAACCTTCTCTCTCTCGAGCACTATTTTCATTCCTTTACAGACTTAAGTTTATACTGTCATCTCTACTGATCTTTGCTTGTAAGGAGTAATCAACAGTAAAATGAATACTTTAGTTTGCCACTGTTTGCTAGCATCTTGGTGAAAACTGAGGATTTGTTGGAGATTCAGTGTAAGATTTGAGTTCATATGCAGCGCCGCTGTCAACTTCCATGGATTTCCGAGAGAATAGGAGCCTTACATCTCTGTGGAGGTAGATCTTTCCAGATTTAGAACTCTGGAACCTGCAAAGATACAAATATCTGTATTATCTAAAACAACAAATTAATCTTTAAATATTATTGAATTAAATGCATTCCTTTAAAAGATTAAGGTCAAAAAACATTTGAACATACAAAATTAGTCAGTTAAAATGAAAGAAAGAAAAACCTAACGTTTTCCATTTACTTTGTTTCCTTCGGCATATATACAAAGGCATATATACATATCAAATATATATTTCAGTGCTATCATATAGATAAATTTCATTGCTCTCTTTATGAATGTACCATCAAGAAGTTTACTACTGCTTTATACCACACACCAAATTTAAACCCAACTCGAGAAGCAGTAGGCATGGGGATCTCTGCAGGCAGACAGAAGAGTTTTTTGCACAGAATATGGAGCTATTTCAAAAAGGCTATAGTTCACTGGCCCAATCACCAAAGTAAAATGTGGCCAGTTCCTCCAACCTGCCAGGAATGTGCCAGTTCCACTTCCCCTGAGATTTAACAGCTATAGATATGAGAGATGAGATCTGCATTTCAGAACTGTATCCTATAGTCTTCATCTGGCAGAAGTCCTTAATTTCCTTCCCTCAACCAGGAAAGGCAGGAGAGCCTAAGGAGCATTTCTTACGGCAACTGAACTTAATGTTGCTATCACTATGCCACAGTAAGGGAGAAAAGCTATTGCCACTGTAATAGAAATAGAAACAAAAAGCTATTGCTATTGTAATGACAAAATGATACCATGACAAATTCTGAGAGAGCAGTGCACACTGTATTATCACATGCAGTACAATTTGCACAGATTTTTTTAATTGACCCCACTGAAGCAAAAGTAATATATCTCTAGAATAAACCTAGCCATAATCAGGCTGAAATTCTGAGAGGTAGGAGAAAAAACAGACAACTACAGAAGATCCATCAAGGTTTCATTGTCTGGGGCAGGCACATTGTAGAAATGGATTCTGCGCTACCGTTTTGTTCAGACAAGTGATGCAGAACACCCTGTAGTCATCCCCACAGCCAGACAAAGGAAAATTCTGCTCTTCTAGATACAGCTGTCAAGGGCATTAAATGTATCGGGGTCCAGCAGAATGCTCCTAGTGGCTCCCACAGAGCTCCCATCCATCACTATTTATTTGCTCGGAGCTGTCAGTGTGAAAGCCCTTTACCTGGTAGGCAAAGGGGAGAAGATTCTATCTTAAGACTCTGGAGGAGAGCACAAGAAGAAAGAGTGAAAGAGGCAAGGGACAAACTGAACACCACAAACAGTTAATTCAGCATATAGCTCATAAGACATTTTAAAATGAAAAATTTTATTGAAAGATCTTCTGCAGCAAAAGTATGATTAAAGTTAATTCATATTGAATAGATACATCTAGTTATCAAAAGCACCACCATAAAGCAGAGCTCAATTCCCATTTTACACATGGATCTATCAGAAAATAATTAGCAAAGTCTATTTCTAAACTCCTCAAGCTTACTATTTTCTATTAGTGCAAATCCTGCAAGCCTCCCTTTGCCCAGTAAATAACGCTTCTCTGTAACGGGGTTTTTCTGAGCGTGGCGTTTCACAAAGATTGATGAGGGGGCGACAGCAGCAGAGTGAGGGAGATTCTTCTCATCTCTGCTTCCATCACCTAATTTTTTTCTTTGAGAAATGTTTATCATAGTAATTGGGATTTAGAAGTGTTGCTCTTCATACACACAAACACATCAGAATAATCAAGAGACAACCATTACATACACCCTTGCGGGGTGGTGATGGAGTGGCCAGCATGGGACTGACTCCAGAGCTGCAGCGGCTCCAGTAGTTTTGTGTAAAGGAATCAAGAAAAACACAGAGGGCTCTGACAGATGGTGTCCTAGGAAGAGTATCAATAGACAAATACAAGAAGGCATAAACACACAAATATCACATGAGCTAGGAAGTCTGGCAGAGGAAAGAAAGTTATAAACATTACTGAAGAAATGACAAACACAAGCACAAAACCCCTATATAGATTTTATAGTCCCATCAAAAAATCACAAAGAGAGTGAGCCATATAAACAGGATATAGCAGGATGATCACTAAAACACTCACGAATACACTCTAATGGCATACTTACCAGTATCTCCAACATACAGAACTGCATGCAGAAGCTGCATACAAAATACATCTGACATTTTAAAAGAGTGCTGGGGAAAATCTGGCCGCCAATGTTCCAGACCTATGCAGGCATTTTTGCTGAATTACCACTTGAAAAGAAGCTTTCATAATGTGAGTGCTGACAACTGTGATTAAGGCCTCGCAAGCAGATGCGGCCACAATGCAGCTTACTGGCAGTGACTTCATTTGTTTTTTTGAGCAAAATTTCAACATGTAAGCTTAAGACGCTTGCCTTCACAACTACTGCAACTAAAACTGAAAGGCTGTTCTAAGCCAACTTGAGTAACAACAACAAAAAAAATCTTAATACTTTAAAGTTTTCAGGCTTCTAAGTTTTCAGTAAAACAGGTTTGAGGAAATATTGCTGCTTTTAAAAATGAAGTTTTAAAACCAACTTACATATGAATTAATATACTACTAAGACTTTTTAAGCTCTCCTGATTAAAACCATCTTTAGTAAAGGCTACTAGATTGACAACTGAGTCTTTTGTAAAATCTGAAGTATCCTGTATAATAAACCATGTGACAGATCAGAATAAACTACTGTAATATTTCAAGGAATTTTGCAGTTCTTCCATTATGAGAAAGGACTCACTGTTTGGGTTCATCTCTGAAACACGAAAGCTTCTGGCATACTCTGCAGGTGTTCACTTTACAAAGTAAGCAGCTAACTGTCGTAATTATCACACTTTGTTTTTCCAGCCAGAAATAGATGCATTTCCCATTACACATTATAAATCCATGAGCTGATCCATATACCAGAGGTCTGAAAACTGAGCTACATTGTACAGGTATTTCAAAACTAGAAGCATCAGAACTGCTACATTTCTGTCTCTCAGCACCTATCAGAAATAGAAAGCTCATGAAAGAAGACTTCTAGCTATAAAAGACAACAGAGAAGAAAGCAGGTTTGCCTTCAGATAGAAGTAATTATTGGGTCTGTCTACAACAAATTTACAAACTTACGGGTACACAAGTTACTGGCCTTCATGCCTGTACACCAGACCCAGTTGGCCGCCTTTGCAGCTGATGCCTGTCCCCAGTTCCTCTGCATCAGTTACATTTACATTACAAGTGAACAGAGCCTTTGATTTGGGCTACACACTCTTTTTCAGACTTTACCCCAAAAGAAAATTTTTAGAATGTGGTTAAGTTAGACGTGGGAAGTTAGTGCGGCCTGAAAGGCTGAATTTCAATCCAGGCTAAAATTCAGAATGAAAACAGTTCAACAGCCTCGTCGTGATGCTATTTTCACACTTCAGTAAACCAACACACTTTTTTTATGACTGTCAACTTTCATTCAACGGGAAAGCTTGGCCTGGAATAACTGCCCTAGACAAAGTTGTGTTTCAAAAATCTGATAAGTAGAAATCAATGCCACTAAGTAGGGAAAATAATATGTACCAGAAGTAATTCTACAACAAGTTAAAGAGAAGAGTGTAAGAGATTTGATTTTGTTCTGCTTGCTTACTTCAGAACAGCAGCCGCCAGTGGGTTTCCACTGGGCCTGCCCATATGTGGTTTGTTCACTGCAATAATGCAGGCAAGAGTCTGCAAACTGCAGAAGGACAGAGTACATCCATCATGCCTCCCTTGTTTCAAACTGCAGTTTCTAGAACATCCTGAGAGCAACAGCACAGTATCTGGCTTCAAGCAGTGCTCTGTAAATCATTTAAGGAAGATGGTGTGAATATTTTATTAAGTGAAAGGAATTATCAGTGGTATTGCATCATGAAACAGGTATTTACATTTTTACCACGAAACACTATTTTTAGGAATAACTCAGAATGCTTTTCATGTTACAAGCTATTCTGGTGAAGACTATTCCAGCCAGAACAAAATCCTCTTGCTAAGAATTAAGCTTTACAACACTATACAAAATACTTCAATTACAAGAAAGAGCTTTATATTTTAACTTTGTTTCTCCCAAACAGAATCCAAATTATTTATTAGCTCTTCTTCCTCTACTACTTATCTTAAAGACTATGTTAAAAGTATTATTTTTTTAAAATAAGTCCGTATACAGAAACGCTGGCTGGGAAAGAAATAACGAGATAAATTTTGGCAGGTACTTGTTTTTTTGTGGCTTTGTTTGGTTGGTTTTGGGCTGCTTTTTTTGTTTTGTATTGTTGTGTTGGTTTTTTTTAAACTCTGAGGAGCTTACCTCAGATGTATGAGGTAGCGTAGTAGCTTTTCTTCAGTCTGTTGACTATTTTCTTTATTGACAGTTCTCTTGATTTCTCGTCTCACAGGAACAGAAAAAGTTCTTTGCCGTAGGAATGTTTGATGATTAGCTGGCATTTCTCTCAAGTCATAGATCACCACAAACATCTTCACCACAGTTTTGTTAGGGTTAAATAAGGTCTGAAAAGACAAACAGTTCAATACAATACTCTATAGATAGGACAAATTAAAAAAAAAAAAAAACCCAAAAAAACCCAAACCAAAACAAAAAAAAAAAAAAAAAAAAAACCCCCACAAACTCTGCTAGCCGAAAGTCACCATCCTCTATGCACTTTGTTTCACTGCCATAGTTTTTCAGTTTCTCAACACTTCAGCTACCAGAAATTCCCATTTTTAAATATACTAAACACAACCTAATCTGAATAAAACAGTAGTGTATGACTATGACTATTACTTTGCTAATCTGCATCCCCATTTTTGTCTACACTGTTTTCTAGACACAACACACTCACAGGAAGCACAGTGGTGGGCTCCACTTTTAAACCTGAAATTACCAAAGTGTTACTTTAGACTGGGTTCTTGAAAGAAAGAGGCAGATTGTTGGTTCTAAGCAATGACTGTGATTTATCTTCTGATTTTATTACAAAAAATAGGTGGTGTTAAAATGTTTCAAAATTCAGGTTCAACTGAGTATTTAATCTTAATCCCTTTAGAAGGATTTCAGAATTTGGACTGTGACCTAATTATTTCTGCATTACTTCTTCAAAGCCACAGCTATTCTGCTGTCCCCAGCTATTCTGAATCTTCAGTAATTGATTTTAAGTCCCTTCACAGCACAGATGGGCTCAAAGGTTGGTAGTCTTTTTTGTCCCACAGATTACACACAGATTTCTAGCCTGAGTAACTAGAGTACCTACAGAGATGCATATTTCCACCGCTAGCTTCATGCTCATCTCCAGTAACCTCATCTCCTCTGCATGACTTTCTTGGTGCTAGTGGTTTCAAGGCACCCTTATCTGCTGAGTACCTACCACTTGTATTGTTCCTGAAGGCGGTACCCGATAACCCCTTTTACCAAGGGACTCCAAAGTAATTACACCCTAGAAAAAAAGAGACACACATTTAGTTCACAGGGAGAGAGAGAAACAAATCCAAGTGTTCTATTCATGTATTTATTTGAAAAACAATCATTAATGTATAAAAACTAAAGATAAGGCAATGCATTTAAGATGCAGTTAAAAATCAACAGTAGGGGACCTTACAAATACTTTGGCAGATCATTAAAAGCTCTGCAATAAGGGGTAGGTTCTCCTCTTGAAACAAGATCCACATTTCCACATCTTTAAAACAGCAGCCAGGGAGCTATGGCAAAATAGAGCTGTCTTTTCAAAATGGCTTGTAAATTAAAACAGAAGATTTGTCTCCTCCTTTCCATTTTTATATCGCCTACAATCGCACCAATAATACTCCAAATCTCACAGACCTAATTTCTGCTTTTCAAAGGCAGCAGATGCGCTTAATCCTCCATTCTAATCCAAACTTCAACAACGATGACATCTGCTTTTGATGTACGAAGCATCCGAGTGCCCCACGGGGCACCATAACACTGCCGAGGGAACCCTCTGGTACTGCTCCAGAGCACACGCTTGGTTAACAGGCAGTGTACAACAGTTGGACCCCACTGCACTGGACGTAACAACAACAACAAAAAAAGAGACCCCAAAGCAGAGAAACTAGCTATACAAACAGAAACAATGTTTCTGATGATGGAGGCACAATACCAATGTTGTATTAATCCTGGGAGACTCAGCCAAAATACCATGTTTAGAGCAAGTAGAAAAGCCTGCAACAATGAAACCCAGCTAGGAAAATAAGCAGTGCTACTTTAACCGTTTGAGGAACATGAGAATCCCTTCACCTCCGGGGAAAATCACGTGAAATAATCTAGAAAGATGAAAGCAAAACCATAGATACTTCTTTGCAGTAGTTAAGACATATACAAGCTTAAAACTCTATCACTCAAACGTAACTTGCAAAGCCATTTCATTTTCTTAATACTTTTAAAAACAAAAAGTCAGAAATACAGTAAGTTCTATGAATATAAAACCTAAATATTAGGATAATCAGATGTTCAATGCTTAAACAGACTATTTACTGCATTTTAGACAGACATACACAGAGGAAAACCTCTACAAATCAGATCTGTCACTCAGGTAAGATTGAGGTTCCTTAACAGGCGTTCAGAACAAATCTAGCTGTCTGATTCAATGCGAGCATAAGACACCTTTTGGAAACACTTTTAGACATACAAGAACTGTGCTGTCATTGTAAAAATGTAGAACAGAATTAGCACCCAGATACTGAGAACAAAAATACTGTGTCAGTGCGAGCATCAGCAAACCACGCAGCTTGTTAGAGTGTCGGATGTCACGCTAGCTCAGACAATATCTGCTTCAAAAGAAAGGGTTGAACAACTTCTGAGTCTAAGGTCTCCACCAGAGATTGTACCTTGGCCTGCATCTACGCCACTTGCTGGCAGACTGGTTAGTTGCCCAGGGCAGCTGCTTGTTGAGACAACAAAATGTATCCCATTAAGTCCAGCTATTGCCTCACTGCCTATTTTAAGTTAGATGGATAGAAAGAGACAGTGGGGGTTGATCACTCCAGTGTGGAGGGAGACAAATACATTCAATATCCCAAGATGAGAGCAGTTGGATGGTGGGGCACAGCAATGGGAAGAAAAGCACTAGTGAGGGAAAAGAAGAAGGGGCAGAACTCCATCACGCGCAGTTGAAGATAACCCAGCTCCCTGCAAATCCCTACTTCCTGAACCCTCTACTCGCTGAGCTCTTGTTCTTCACCTCCACCGATCAGAATTTATTTAAAATAAATCCAACCACACACTTACCATGTAAGGAGAGGGTGCATTATCGTCTGACACGCTGTAGAACGACACTTCAACTGGCAGAGTCATGTGCGTGGGACAAAAGACTCCACTTGCTCCCACTTCCGCTGTGAAACCCTCCACGACACCGAGCGGGTCTAAGCGAAAATTCAGGACAGATTCCTGAAAAAAAAAAAACACATACAGCTTAAGTTGGGAACACCTCAAACAAAACATAGCAAAACTAAACAGCAAACAAGGAAACAAGTTTATATAAGAACTTGGGTCTTTTGTAAGGTGACCTGCCAAAAAACATCACCGAGGCAAAAATTATGACGAACAGCAGAACATTCATCAAGATGACAGTGGTTTAAGAGAAAGCACCATACAAATCCAGTCTTCATTCAGTTTACTGCACTAACACAGCTTTTGTAACATATTAAATAGACTTTAAAAGCAACTCATTGTATCTGGATCTCTGAGACAGAAGATGTCTGAGGTTTGAAATAGGTGCCTTGACAGCTGGAAAATTTTATTCAATTTAATTATGAACTTTTACATTGTAATCAGGCTGGAATTATTCACAGTAATGCACTTTTAAAAGCAGTATAGAAGAATACTGAAAATACCACAAGAATTCTAGAGAATATGCAATACCTCAAAGTTTCCCAGAAGGCTAAGACTTGTTACTGGTGGAGCACTAGAACTTAGAAATGGTTTCCCATGGCTCTCTTGATCACTGTCTCTGTTTATACATTGTTGTGGGCTATTAAAAAAAAAAAAAGGACAGAATAAATACAAAGGATAAACACATTTGCTTTTGTCTTCTGGGTATAAACTGCTCTAGAAAGAATCATTTACTTACTGTATTACAAAATGTTGTCCTAAAGAAGTAACAGTTGAACATTGCCTGTTCATACTTTAGCAAAACATTTTCTAGTTAACTGAAAAAATACTTTCACAAGTTTTACATTATGAGGAAGACAATAAAAATGTAGGTTGTTCATTAACTCCATTAGCAGGAACCAAAGGATCAGTTTATTTTCTCTTGTATGCAGATGTTTTTGTCTCATACCCTGAAGTTTCCAACATCAGACTGCCTTACTAAAAGCTGTGTATGTTATGTGTATTAATGTATAAAAGGTCATGGTTGGTCCCTTTTGAAAGTTAAGTTCTCTGAACATGTTAAGGCAAAATGTTTAACCCACTCAACACTAAGAACAAAACATAACACAAAAGTAACACTGATTTGAAGAAGAATCACTAATTACTATCTTTGCTGTTTGAAAACTCAGGTGTATCTTACAGCATACCCATCCCTGCGCTGGACAGAGATCATCCCAGCAGCGGCTCTCAGACCATGGTTATGTCCCAGAGCCATGCTAGACTGGAGACCCCGGGGCAACTCTGCTGCCAAGCCTTATTTCAAAATAAGGATTCTTTTGAAAGGCATCCATTTTTTGTCTTTGCTAACATGTTTTTTTGTTGCATACAGGTATGTGTATACATTATGTCTCCCCCAAAATTCTTAATGTTTCTGGTAAATGAAACACACCTTCTTGCAGCCAGACATTTCAACTGCAGCAGCGATGAATCCAGATCAAAGCACCCAGACTGTGTTTTCCTTTGAGGAACCTCAAGAGGGAAAGAAGATGCTAATTTGAAAACTGTACCTCTAGTAAGGACAATTCTGCCAAGTAAGCATGCTTGCCAAGAATTTTCATGACTTTACAAAATTATAAAAACAGAGCAGAAGAAAGTAGTTCCTATACATTCTAAACTTAGTGAAGAAAATTCTAAAATTATGAATGCAAGACTGTAAATTCTGATTAAAAGTAATTAAAGTAAACACTCATCCAAGAAGCTGACATCTCTTTGGAAAAGTACAGAACATTACTAACAAACAGGCTGTAACAATTCCCACCCAAGTTCCCTGAAAATACAACAGCCTTTACAAGCACTAAAGAATAAAATATATCATGTGTTAGTTATAGAATACCACTACTTCAGTAGTTTTAAATGGGACTGCCTTTTTCTTTAAAGCTCCCAACAACCTACCAAAAACTGTAACACTTCCCCAATGTCTTTGTCTTATCACAGCAGCTTTGTATCACTTAGTCATTCAATGACATCTTTGATTGCTGAAGAATATATGGTACAAACTGTTCACAGAAACAAAACCTTTGGAATAATAGGCAATCAGGTATTAATAACTTGCACAAAAACTCTTAAATGACAAAATATGTTAGCTTACACTTAAAACACTAATCTTCAAAATGTTTTCTTTTGTGCTCTAAAATAGCACCAAAGCATTTTTTTTGCCATAGAATTTCTAATGTCACTTTTTGTTAAACTTGATAGGATCTCAACAACTACCTTTTTAATGTTTTCTTTTCCAGAATTATTGTTCAACTTAATTTGAGTGATAACTCTCAAATTTCCACTTGTAAGAGTTTTCACTCTGACACTGAAAGTGAACACACACACACACTTCACCCAGGTAACTTGTCAAATTTTCTTCCATACACAGATATTAAAAGAACAACACACTTCCTTTCTCATTTAAAAGATGTTATAATTTCAACAGTAACTTACAGGACTTGAAAGCAGAGGCAATCCAGTTCTGGGATGAAAAGCCTTCGTTGAAGTTCCATCCAAGGATCGAAAATTATGTTTCCGCCATACATTTGTGTGTTTCAGAGACGGTGCTTTCTGTCAGCAAAACAAATTTACTCAAGACATCAATGAGATTTTTCAATGGCTTATCATGGTAATACTTTGCTTGCTGTAAGGGAGAAGACTTCTGAACCAGGTGGATCTGCATCGCACTAGCATGTTATGAAATATTCAGTATAAATTCCCCTTGATTCAATCTACAATCACACAGACTGCTCACCAAAGACAACATACATATCCAGACTCTGGTATATTTACAAAAAACTTATCACTAAGAAGGTACAGGGCAGGGACTACCGGCCAAACATTACTTCAGACTAAGAAGAGAACAGTAACATGTTGCTTTCTACAAAGTCAGACTTAAATACCTCTTCATACTGGTACTGAGCAGATACAGGGGACAAGCTAAGAGCAGCTACAGGAACTGGTCTTTTCCTCTATGTATTTACCTGTACATCTGGGTTCTTCAGCCGCTCACACTTAACTACACCGTCTTCTGTAGGTTTCTTCTGAGAAGTGCTTTGGAAATCAAGGCCTATTGGGTCTTCATTCTCATCATGTGCAGTTTTCGTTTTATCTTGTTTGGTTTTGTTTTTGAAACTGTCATGGTCTTTATTTAAATAATTTTCAATACTAATAAGCTGAGTATTTTGCTCATAAATATTTGGTTTTTTTGAGTCTTTATCTAAACATTTGAGCTCATTTTTGTGCAAAGAGTCAGATGCCTGCATCACAGTTGCTTTTTTTGTACCTTCAAGTATTCTGCATTTATCTATCTGTAAATTGTTAAAACTGTCCGTGCCGTTGTTCTCACTAACAACTGTTCTTTCTTTAAGTTTATTTGTGCAAATCTGTTCATCAATGCTGCTGAAATTTAAACACTGTTTAATTCTATTGGTTATCTGGTCTTTCTGTTCATAACCAGAATGTATCGTTTCCAATTTATCTATCAATTCAGATTTATTTTCTTTAATACATGATGATGATGTGTGAATGTTAGTAAATGCATGAGAAGTTTTCTTTGAAGTCTGATGAAATGCATTTCGGACAGCTTCACTGGGTTTTGCTAAAACCAATTTTCTTCTTGCTTGAAGTTTCACAGAAGCCTTCAGTTCTCCATCAAACCTAGAAGGACCAATAGGAGTATCAGGTGTCTTCATCGTTGATTTACTGCGGTCTTCTAACAAATTAAAATCAGGTTTAGCAAAAGAAACAGAAGATGCTTCCTTGCGTTTCTTCAGCAAATTTTCATCTTCATACGTACTTCGGAAAATTTTTGAAGTAACTGGGCTAGTCTCTTGCACTTTGAATGGACGTCCAGTAACATGAGAAGTAGCTGGATCACAATGAATCAAGTGTTGGGCAATCCTTGCTATCACCTCCTGCCGCTCCTGAAGCAGAGAATCGATCAGGGGATTACTCTCTCCTGCCGACTGACGGCCACAGTGGTTCACTGGAACATGGGCATCGAGCAGTGGAATCTCTGGTATTGCTCCAGTTTTGCCTTCCCCACCATCTTCTTGTATTGCACTATCTAAGTTGGCAGTAGAAACAGGGGAGGTTTCCTTGCCTTTCCTTGGTAAGTTTTCATCTTCGTAAGCACTCCGGAAAGCTTTCGGTGTAGCCGAGCTGTTTTCATGTATGTTGAACGGACGTCCAGAAACAACCGGTGAAGTAGCTGGATCACAGTGAATCAAGTGCTGAGCAATCCTCGCAATGACTTCTTGTCGCTCTTGAAGTAAAGAGCCTATCAAAGGATTGGTTTCTCCTGTGGGCTGATGAGAGCAATGACTATTCAAAACATGGGAGTCAACTAGAGAAAAGGATTTAAATGTTCTGAGAGGTGTTTCATGAGTTTGTGTCTTATTGTCTGCTGTAGCACTATAGCACTGAACTTTAGACTGCGATGCCCTAAAGTCAGATCCGAGTCCGGTAGATGGGTAAAGTTTTAAATTTCTGATAGATGTAGTAAATTCAGGCGTCTTTTTTCCATTAAGTAGGCCTTCAGGTGCCATTGTCCATGTCTGTTTCCCACAGAAGCGCTGTGGACTGGAGGTACTGCATTGCTGTGCCGCACTGGAATCACTGTGCTGATGTAACTTACGGTCTTGCATTCGCTTTTCATAAAGGCTAAGGTTGGTGTGAATACTACAGGTCAAAACTGGGTAGTTTGATTGTCTGGGCAAGGACTGGACGCTGACTCTCAAGGCCACATTATGAGAAACATTAGGAACAGGAAAGACATGCTCAGTTGGTGTCTGAGAGAACGTCCATTGCAAGTCCACATCTGCAGCGCTCACCCTGAAACAATACAGAAATATCTAAATGAAGAGTCTTTAATGATCTACTTCATAACACAAATGTCTAAGAAAAAGCACTAGAGATACCAGCAACTGCTGTAATTTACGAAGTATACTAGTCCTATACAACCGCCAAAGTACTGGGCCAACGACATGGCACCTTCTGAATGCAAACAGAACAGGAGGGAAGAATGGTTTCAAGACAAGTTGCAACAACCTGCAAACAGTAAATTAGGTTATTTTCCATCCCAGACGTACCTGTACAGAATATTTCGAGGAACAGCACCATGAGAAACACTCAGCCACGCACTTAGCTGAGAGAAGAAGACAAAAGAGCGAACAGCCAATAAAAGGGTCTTCTCTTCAATAAATCGATCTCCACTCCTAAAACATATTAAGAGAAATACACTGATGTTGGTAAGAACATACAGAGAACTATTGGAACCAGGACATTTTCAGATCTTAATTCTGAAAATAAAACAGCTGAATCAAGCAAAACAATGAAAGTCCTCGAGCATTTTGAAGACTACAGATGCTGATTTGGTTGTATCCACATAATAATTTATATAATTTTACATAACAAATAATGTATAGAAGTGACCATTTTCAGCTAGAAGCATTTCACGTTCTGCACTGTACAATATGCCCTGCAGGAAGTACGAGTACAGGGAGACTAAAAGATGCTTAGTTTTCACAGTTAAATAGTGTTTTTCTTAGATCAGTCCTCATGACAAAGGGCCAGTTCAAAACCACTAACCGATTACTTCAAGGACTTTAATTTTAATATGACAAGATCCTTACAACTATCAGCTAAACCCAATATCCAACTTACTGTCGAGGAACTGGCTCCAAAATCCACCTTTCCAACAGCAAAGCATCTTGTTTGATTGCAGGATCATTTAAATCATTCCCCTCAGTGGTGGGCCCTTCATCACTATAGCAACAGTCTGGAAGGAGCATCACTTCTACCATGATTGGAATATTGTTCTTCCACAGCAGCATAACCTCAGATCTGGTTCGCCTGGCTTGACGACACTGAGGGAAAGAAAAAACGTCAACATATGCAAGCCATAAAAATTCTAACTAGATTTAAATCTACCTTAAAAACATGCTTCAAAGTACTGGAAAAGGTAAGGGTCAAATTCTGTAAAATAAGTTTCACCAAATCAGATATAAGATTTCAGAGCTACTAAATGAAAAACAATTAACAAATCCTTTGCAGCTGCCATTTGAGCAACTTCTGCAGAAAATTAAGAGAGCTCAAAAATACATTTCCCCAACCACTATACTTCACTACCTTGTACTTCTCTCTCCACAAGTCATCCTCTTAGATAGACACACTCACTTTATGAATTCTGTGTCTTGGAGTGGGCTAACTTCTTGCATGAATAACTTAAATTCACATAGCACTTCGTAAGTTTTACTTGAGAGATGGGATGCTCCAACCTTACTCCCAAATAGACTAGCTAGATTTGATATGAGCGTGTTTTTTGGATCACTAACTTTTCGAGAATACCTGAAAAAGCAAAAAGTTAGGCAAGTCAGCCTACATATTCTCAAAAAAAAAGACCACAAATGCTAAGTATAGTACTCGCTATTTGCATAATAAAGACTCAAATAGCTACTGCATTCAGGTAGTCGTGCAGAACTTCATGTTCAAGGATAAAAGGCTTAATGATCTCTCAATTTTAAGGACAGATCTATTGTTAGTACTATACTGAATTACATACTCATTTAAACACAGGACTGACAGAAAGCAAGTGTTATTCATGCTTAACTGTCAATCTACCCTGGGGTTCTTGGCTGACTTTAATCGCGGTGGCAAGGATGCATGCCAGGACCCTTAAAATGAAGCAGGTACCATCATACCTGAGCCAGTTTGTCACTGCATTCATGCTTAGTTGTTGGCAGCTGACTTGATTGTGCCGGTGGGCAATGAAAGCCCTCTGTTCTGCCCTTGATCGAATACTCAGGCGTTCGACCTTCGGTGATCAACAAGGCCAAGGAGACCAGGAACTCCTCAGCTTCATACTCAAAGTATTCATCCAAAGTATCTGTCATTCCAAAAAGACAAAAAATAATGACATCTGCTGCATAACAAGCTTTCAACTGTTGGCTGACCCTGCATTTTCTTTCAATTTACACTTAAAACAAGCTAAGGGAAAATAATGGATCTTTGTATCAGACTGGCTGCACTCCCCATAGGGCCCAAGTTACTGTACCACCACAAAATACCCTTCCTCATCTCATAATGTTGTCACTACAAGCAGACAAAAGTAGAAATACTCTAAAGAAAGCTTCACATAGTAACTGGTCAATGCACCACATTACAGTGGTGCTGAGAAACAAGTGTTTGTGTTGTCAATCACAGCTGGTTCATAGCTTCTCCAGAAGAAAAAAAGTTTCCTGGGCTCTAGTGGAAGAAGTCTGATGGTAGTGTGACTTGGCATCGTTAGTATCATGTGACAGAGAGAAAGAAAAGGCACAATATATCATAAAATACATTAAAAATTAAGAAAAAATAGAAAGATTTACTTCCATTAGAAAAAGCAGCACACAACATTCTTTAAGATTTTTATTGCGAGTCCCTCCTGCTGAGAGCAAGGCTTACATGAGAAGTCTATTTTTAGTTACCAGTAACACATAGGAAAGGTCCCCAAGGAAAAGACAGAGTATTCATTGTTTTGTACCATGGGCAGTCTGAACTTGCACAAAGAATTAAAACCCAACAAGCCTCTGCAGACAAAGCAGCAGTTGACATTGCTCTTCATGAGTTGCCCTGACACACTCGATTCCTGCAGAGGTAGGATGCACCAGTCCCCACATTTTCTGGTGTTTTGTCAAGCACCCTTCTCTTTTTCCTCCCTCAATGCAAGGGTGTCACACGTCATTCAGATTCAAGTACAACCAGATCATGTCACTCCCCTCTCTGCTTGGAAACACTTAAGTTTCAAAATTATTTAGTTTTTGAAGAAAAATCTCTTTTCCAAGAAAGCTAAAACACATTCACCTCAGAGTCTATTTTAAGAGCAGCAAAGAAACGCATGTGGAGGCAAGGCTGCCAGCCATTCTTTACCTTTATTTATATGCTTTAGGGGAACAAAAGCACATGACATCTGCACCATTTTAGACTGTGTCCTATGTCATCCCCCCAAAACAAAACTGCCACAGGGACAGAGTTAATTTCTATTCATGTTTTGATTACTGTGCATAAAATACCTTTCCACTTGGAAAAAAATAATTCAAAAGTCTTTTTTGTCTTCATTCTCTAATAGCAGAGCACTTAGCAAACACGGTGAGACAGACTTGAGAGATCCTTGCAAGAAGGGATGCATGAAACAAAAGCTCCAATTAAACGTGCAATTACCTGCATATGCAAATTGCAGAGTGTGTAACACTCTTTTGCATGTACGTATTTGCCTAGTTCAGGCCTGTACTCCATGGACCCCAGGGCTTACAGCCTGTTCTGAGGGATCTACATAAGGTAAATAGGAGAAGTCAGCCCACAGGGTGGAACTCTCTTCATTGCACAGGAGTCCTCATCTTCACTGACTCTTTTCCCCCCCTTTTTTAAAGGAATGCATGGAGTCCTCATCTTTACTGACTCTTTTTTCCCCCTTTTCAAAGGAATGCACATACACAGCTGCTTGGGGTTGGCAGGGACAGGCAATAACTGGGTTCCTCTTCCTGACGTGTACCCACATCTGCCCACAGCACACACGGGTGGTACGGCATTAATCCTTCCCACATCTGCACGTCCCCCTCTCTGAAAAGGTGCCAGGCGCTGGACGCCACAGCCAGCACAAGTCCTGTGGCTCCATCCTCTGGGGGACAGCAGGGAAAGGGCTCTCGTGCCAGCTGCCTGCCCCCACCCTGGGGAGCACCCTGACCAGGATGGGACTGCAGCCCCAGCAGAGCAGGGTGCTGCCAGGACAATTCATCTGGCCGCCACCTGTCCTCAGGCAGAAGAAAAGCCAGAGAATAGATGAATTACTGTGGAGGACCCCATATGGCACATGAGCGATACATTAAATCCTCTGGCACGAGTAAAACTGGTCATTCATCTGACGCATGGCAGAAAATGACTAATAAAGGGTGCATGAGAGATTAAAGGAATGGTAAATAACAGGAGGACAAGACATTTAAGTAGTGGTATGAATCACCTACAAAATTAGGCACCTGCAATTTTATTTTTTTTTTCCAGCAGAAAGTCCGGTGAACAATAGGCAAGTCATACTAAGGGACAGGGAAACGGAATCTGGAAAGACTCTGAAAAGGATTTGGGTATTACAGCTGACAAAAAAAAAAATAATTGCAGCATTATCTTGCATCATGCTCATCTTTGTATGTCCAAAGGCCACGGTAACGTTAAGAAAGCCACAGCAGGAGGGATCCCTACTGGAGTATTTTTCCTACTCTGACACAGAAGTTGCAAAAATCTA
>NW_010141915.1:21901-38376 GCF_000699245.1 Pterocles gutturalis
TCAGCAGGAGTGATATTAATTTAAACAAGAATTGCCTCCCACTTAGCAGACTAAACAGAAGGGGAATTCACCCTTAAGAAAATGTGTAAGAGGAATTCTGTTTAGTTAAAAATATGTAAGAACATCTAGGGTTTTAAAGAAAAAAAAATTCAAGAGCTTGATCAAGATCTGCACATGCTTATGCAGACAGATCCTCTCTCAAGCACCTTCTTACTGTAGCAGAAACATGCACAGTGAGTGTGATACCCGAAAATTCACACTAGAAAATTTTAAATGGCAAGTAGCAGTAAAATAGACATGCCCTTTAATTAACATTAGCAAATTACCATGTGAAGCAGTAGACCTTCTATTATTTGGCTATTTTTAGAAATAATCCATATTTCACCAAAAGCTTCTGGACTTGACACAAATTAATGGATAAATCCTATGGCCCGAGTGCTTCTGCTGAGCTGGTTCGATTCAGGTAAAAAACCCACACCCTTTTTTGCATTAAAAACATCTGATACTAAAACTTATACTGTATACTTAAAATGCATCACAAAGTGATGTAACAAGCCATAGATAGTTTAGGCATGTCCCAGTGCAAGATCCAGTAAATAGGCAAGATCTAGTGAGTAAAGCAAGGTAAATAAATCTAAAATAATAACTACTTAAGGTTCAGAAAACATACACAATATTACTTTATGTAAACAGGTAACACTCACTTTCAAGTTTAATTTGCAAACACTGCTTCTATTCCTGTATCAGAATTTATTTCAGAAGCAACGAGTTCCTTGCCTCAAGCATGGAAGATGAGACCCAACCAGAGACATATTTGCATTGGCTGAGGTTACAAAAACACTATGTTGTTTCAAAATAAAAACTGTATCTTGTTAAAGGATGATAAACAGCAAGTATTGAACTAGGAAACGCTACTGTTTTCCTAACAGCATCATACAGACAGGGACAACACTTTAAATTATGTCAGCAACGTAACTAACCAGCTATTTGATCTGGACTTAAAAAAAAAAAAGAAAAAAAAAAAACAAAAACACAAACAGCAATGGATATTGAGAAATATGTTTTCCTACAAAGTTCATTTTTAGCTCCACTTGATTTTTATATCACTTAGCAACTTCTGAGAGTTTTCATAATGGAAAAAACCCTATATTGAGAAGCCTAGTAATTGTTCTTATACAACAGACACAGATGATGCAAGTTGATGTAATTGAGGACAAGGGTGGAAAGACATTTATAGCAACAGCCAACTCAGTGTTTAGTTAAAAACGTCTTACTGTGTGTGTTCTGTAACTGTTCGCTTTTGTGTATGAATCAGCCCTGTTCAAAACACGCATCATATATTGTGCGTAGAATAACCGCAATCCTATAATCTGACTATACAAATATGATTCTTTTCTGCTTCATCTCTAGCAACAGAAAATGCAAGTATATTTTATAAAATGCGCATCCCTGCAGTGTCTGGGTTTTATTCCCCTTAAAATAGCAAAAAATCCAGTTAGTTGACACAAGTACATAGGAATAAAAGTAACAAGGCACTACAGCCCTTTAATCAATAGATTGAAACTAAAGTTTATTGATCAGGCGGTTACAAGAGAAAGCAGCAGATGTCAGACTACGCTAGGAGGGAAAAAGAGAAAACCAGATAGAAGCTACCACACATAAACCAAAACATACAATACTGGAGAACTGGAACCTGGAGGCACATAATTTTGTCTTCGTCTCCTGCACATACCAACTCCAACAAAGCCTGATTTTCTATGTTTTCTGGACAAACAGAATAACCCATTTAACCAGAGATGTCATAAAGAGAGTCTTCAAATGTCCTCCCCCATTCGCTACAAACATGTGCACAATCACTGGAGCACTGAAATAAACACTAAGAACTCAAAACCCTTCCCAAAAAGTTAAATTGGCTCACATCCTAAAACATCTATGGAAGTTACGGATGTGGTACTAGTGAGTCACAAATCCACTTGACTGTAACCCAAGGACTCTTCCAAAACTTCATTTAATCCAGTTGTGCCCAGTTGACTCCTTTCCCAACTAGGCCATGCTAGTGTGGACCAACCCCCTTCCCTTTCCTATTGCAGCATTTTTTGTAGTAATCACAGAAAATGTTTCCCCAAAATATGTGTATTAGAAGAGCATTTAATCTATTTTCTAGGCTTAGACAGGAAACAAAGACATTCGGTATCCTGTAACCCATTGTGCTCCAGGGCCACCAGAAGATCATCTGGAAGCTGCTGCCCTGCAGGACAGGGAGGCAGTGAATGGCCCCAGCAGAGCTCCTTGTGCCCTGTGCCACCCTCCCGTCATGACCAGGCAGTGCTACAATCTCTAATCTCTCTTAGCACATCCTTATTTTATATCCTCTGCACCTTTCATTCTGCACTGGGCACCACAATTACCTACCAGGCTTGTCCTCCTCTTCTGAGGAAAAGGGCTCATTTAGTTAAAGTGCATTTCTTCAAAGAAAGCCAATTTTTTTCAACTTGGAAGTATCCTTTAGTCCTGACCTCTACTGATTTGGATGGCTACTTTCTTAGAGAGTCCATGAAACAACTAATAGTTGCCTTTAAATATGCTCTCTAACAGTCCAGACCTTCCCTGGAAAAACCTTAGGTATCTATAACAGATTTTGAAGGTCATCAATTTAAAGTAATCAGATTTCCACTTCACTTCTTAGCAAGTTGAAACCCAGTAAGCAAAACACTAAACAGAACACAGAGTACATGGTGTAGGCTGTTGGGGGTCCCAGCTGACACAAGCCCTGCTCCTGCCCTACCCCAGCTGGCCAGCGGGCACCATGGCATGGTTGCCCACCTCTGCTCTCTGCTTCCTTCACGTGCTACATTTTTTTTGAAAGACTACAAATATTGCTTAAGTACTTGGATCTTATTTTTTTGTACTTTTAGTTCAGGCAGACTGTAAGGAGATGCTTCAGTCTCAGAGTGCCACGGCAGGAGAGCCCAGTACACTGGCGAGAAAGTGGCTGCACTGTCGGCGTTCAGAACCTATCACCTCCTAGCAAAGGCACCGCTCTGCATTTTAAAAATTACAGGAAAAGCTCTCTGGCCCTTCCCCCAAAGCAGTCAACGCTGAACAAGTTTTATTATCTCACTATTCCAATAAGTAGGTTACGGGTAATTCCATATTTTAGGAGTAAGTCAGGGATTCAAGAAACTACTGTAAAGGAAATGAAACACAATGTAAACATTTGGCTAACAACTTCTCTTCTGGAATTAGAAACACCTTCAGATGCTTCGGTTAACTAAGCCCACATTGTGCTTCACTTCAAAAGAAAGTTGCCCTTGAACCCCCCAAATTCATGATTCTCTGAGTGAGCAGTCACGTTGTGTCTGCATACTACAAACCTATAATTATATCTGAAGTCACTCGCTTCAAAAGCCTTGCAATATTAAGAGTTTAAGTCTAACTTAAGGTATCAAGAGTTAAAGTCATGAGGTGGTCTATTTGCTTCAAGAAATAAGCTATTAGTTGAGTTTACTTAAATTCAAGCAAACATAATTAACGAGTTACCTTATCTTAGGAATACTACTATACAGATATTTTTCCCCCCACATTGACTCCTGTCTTAGACTCCTAGGGCTCAAGATCTTTGAGCTTGGGGACAGCCACTACAAAAACATAAGGAAAGCAGCACAGTACCTCATCTTACTCTTGCTGTCTCCTTATGTTTTCCAGGGTAGCAGACTGACCCACTACCTCATTACCAACACAGTTCAGCTGTAGGCAGGAAATGGCAGCATAGAAACTTCACATTGGGATTGATGCATACCAGCTATTCAAAGAAAATAGTTTAAGCTATAAAAAAATTGCTGAATCTACTTAGTTTTGTATAGGAGAATAAGAAGAAATTCACCTGCTTTTGCATTGTTATACCAGTTATGATTAGAAAAACAAAACAAAGCACACCATCTTCTAAAGGGGGGATTTTTAAAAATCAAGGCACAGCTACATGGCAGCTGATGAAGATAATCCGGAGCTCCAGAGCAATATTAACAAAAAAATAAAAAAAAAAAAAAATCCGTCGGTACCGATCAGTGCCATCAGCTCCACTCCAGACTGCAGTGCTGCAGTAACTCCCCTGGTATGTGTGTATCACTGCCGATCTATTGCACGCTTCTGCTAGATGCCTCTCAGCATCCAGAGCTAATCTCAAGGCAGCTTTACCGTAAATAAAGTTACCAAAAAGAGACTAGTCTTAAAATCAGGCTGAAAAACAAAAACCTACCACATACTACTTGCATTTCACTAAAAATTATTCCGTTTCAAACAGCTTAATAAGTACAGAAATAAAATCCAGTTAAATTAATTTAAAGCTTAAATTTCCTGCAGTAATCTCAGAAACCACTGCTCTTTGAGAGTGTAAAACACAGACTGTTAAACTGATCTGGGTGTTCCCATCTTGCTTCCTGCGTTTTGGCCGACATCCTATTTTGCCATCACCATACTGCTTACTGAGTCACTTCTCTTCTTCCAACTGTAGCTTTCTATTTTTACCTAAGCAACAACAGCTTAACCTGCTTCTTTTGATTTTTTGGCATTAAACCAAATTCTAGATCTAATATTTCCATTTTGAGCAGTGAAACTGGTTTTATTTTCCTTTTCTTTGTTCAGTTAAGAGAATACTTAAGAACAAATGATGTAAACTGAATTGTTTCTCGCTCCCCAAGGAAATCACAAACTGTGAAGTAGGTCAATCATGATTTCATCATCTGTATTTAGTAGAAGGGAAGCAATACCTGAAAATCTGAAGTTTGAGGCTCGTTTCAAATCAGTACACCAAGAGTTGCAAGAGAACTCATATATTCTAAAATAGTCATTCCACTGTATCCTGACATGCGTAAGTAAGTGCTGAAACATCACTGTAAAGCTGTAAGATTTTCAGTGCTGCTATGTTTATTTTAAATATAAGCCAGTTGGAGGAACAGAACATATGCTTTTTGCTGATCTCTAAACTCACTAGTCTACAGAACAGGTTACAAAAAACGCTACTTGTACTGACATGCTGTAACTGGACAGGTACTAAAAGCAAAGAGGACTTCTCTCAGCTAATGCCCTTACTTAAGCACACATCCATTTGCGTTTTCCTTTATATTACAGCTTCCTAGATTCTGATTTTGTTAAATATGGCTACACAAAAAACTCTAAAGTTATATTATAATGAAACAAACATGCCTATCAGAAGCAGACTAATTTCTGAGTGTTCCACTCGTTCTTCTCTAGCTTTTCACATTTTTCTGTTGTTTTGTTGATGCTCTGCCTAAATTAGATTATGTTAGGTTTATCAAGGCATACAGTTTATTCTAACTGAACAGAAAACCCTTAACCTGACAAAGCAATAGGATTTCCAATTCTGCAACTCAAAACTATTTTTTCAGGTATTTCTGTTAGTTCATAAAAGAAAACAACTGGAAGAAAACATGTCTTTTAGAATAAGTATGTTATGTGGCACTAAGTATAGAAGAGACACTCAGCTGTAATTGGAAGGAAATAAAGGATTTATATCTAGCCTCAACTTTCACCATCAATACTGTGATTTACCACCCTTGTAAATACGCTGATAAAAATTTTGCAGAATTATATTGAAAACAAATTACTTAAATGCTCCTGTTTTAAATCCCACCCTAGTTCACAGGAGGAAGCAAGGGCAATGTGGAGATCAGACCTAGGCTAGCTTCACAGTCACTGCCACCATAATGTGAAACCGCATCCAACATGCTTGGTTTCGGGAGTTGAAGGAGCCCTACAACAGAAAACAGAGCGCACTTCAGCTTGCAGAATTTGTGAAAATGTCTCCCCAGGGTGTTTTCTGGAAAAAACAAGCACTTTTATATCAAAATATTCAATCATTTTTTTCCTCTCGCTTCCTTCACTGATACTGATGCTGAGGACTGTTTCACCTTTCACCAAGACTTCCCCAGCCAAAGGAACTGTTTGGAGGTGAGGATGATGATGGCTGATTACTATCTTCACTATTGTTACTCACTAATTCAAGAACCAGCTCAGCAGCAACTACACGGCTGAAGACAAACAGACTGAAGGCTTTTATCAACTTGCTCAACTTTATGTTAGCTGTAAATATCATACTGCAGTGGCTCCATAGCTGTTTCTTTCTTTTCAAAGGAAGCCCAACATGAATTAACAATGAAAAAGCACATGTATTTGGCTAAGCCTCATCTCCTTCGGAAAGCATATCATCCATACGACAGCTGCAGCAATTGAGTACTGGGAGGTTGAACTCCACTTGGAAGCCAAGACAGTTCCCCCATTAAACAGGTTGACAGCAGCTCTGCATTAAATTCCAGCTGTGATAGCATTTTTTATAATAAAGAAATAAAAATGCATGTAAAAAAAATTGAGGCCTTAAACACCACATAATTCAGGACAAGAAGTTTCCTCTTTAATTTGTTTAACAATCCAGCCTGACAAAGTTTCAACTATTTGCAGACTTCTGAAATATTTTATAGAGATTGGTTTAAAGATGGAAAGCAGTAATTTGTGATAATAAATCACTCTCAGATGTTACTGGAAAACAACACGGGACTGTTTAAAAATCCTACAGTTGGTATTTCAATGCTTATGAGAGCTGCCAGAGAGAGCAGCCCTCTACTTAAAACATGACATGTTTGCATCTTGTGCCGACTGGACTTTTGCTGAAGCGTTACTCAGCTTATTCCTCTGTAGCTTATCATCTTCACAATGTACATAGGTATCTTTGGGAACAGCATTCATAGTGCTGTAGGGTTACACTTGCCAAAAAACGCATTTTTTTTAAAATTTCCCCACTAACACTAAAAATTAATCTCTTTAGGGTATTTCATGCTTTATCTCATCTCCTTAAATATTTATTGTATTTAGAAACTGACAATATACTTTCAAGTGTTCTTGTGCTTATTTTCCTGTTAATACAAATAAAACTGCTTTTATGAGGAGGAATGTAAAGTAGCCTTCAGCTCTCAAAAAGATTTTGAGTGAATGATATGGAAGAGTCATTAAGGGCCTAAACAAAACTGAAATGGGAGCAGACAAAACCCCTGCTGGGTAAGGCCAGCTACCCTGTGTGTGAGCACAGGTTCCATTTTGGTTTATAATCACCAGGCACAAACTGGTATTCTTCTTCCTTAAAATCACTAAAAAAAAAATAGTTACATCATGTGCCATTTGCTTCAGACCATAGTCAGACCTCTTGAAAACAAACCAGAGTGAATTTGAAAAGGGCAATGTGAAAGCACTGACTCATTTTTGGGTGGAATCAGCAGGGATGCCACTGCCACTGGAGTCAGGGAAACCCCCTAAAAAAAGTACCATGTTGACTTATGGGATCACACATTATGGAAACCCTGCACTAAGCACTCAGCCTTCAACACAATATTGTTGTCAAAGCAAGTGATGTTTCCTAAGTACTAAAGCACTCAGCCTTCCACACAGCCTGAAAGCTTTCAACAACCAGTAGCCAAACTCTCTCATCTTCGTGCTACAGTCAGGTGCCAACAAGCCCAACCAATGGGTTCTGATAGCCACGGTCTTCAGACTCTGAAGTCAGGAGCTCCTGACTTCAACAAGTTAAACTCGCACAAATCAAATGTCCCTAGTAATTCCTCCCTACTTTTAATCTCTTGAAAAGTATGTTTTCTCAATGTACAGAAAGATACAAGATGACTGTAAAGACTACTGAGGAACCTCTTGTATGTTGAAAATCTCCTCAAAGCTACAAATCAGTATCTATTTTTAATAGATATTGCAATTCCTCAGTTCTACTGTGGTAACAAAAAACCCAAAACAACAGTAAGCCAGAGAAGGCTGTGGGATGGGGGTGGGCATAAGTCTAGATGTTTTGGGGAAAAAAAAAAAAAACCAAAACCCCACATCTGTGACCTAGTTTACTTTCTGGTGAAAGTAGTTACTCTATTAAAAGACTACTAGAAAAACTGGGGCCTCCCACATGCATGATTAGTATGTAATTTCTTCAGGGTCAAGAATTTTTATCATTATCTAGATGTGTCACATTTTCAAAAAGTTTTGGTTTCATTCCTAGCGCTACAAATTCACTAACAGTACAGAGGAGGTGCTATCAGCAACTCACCCTTGCAGCGATACACCCTGCACTCATCCAAAATGCAACTCCTCTCCCTTAAGGGCACACAACACTCAATGTCAAATATGCCGTTGTCTTAGAGGAACCTATAAAAAACTATAAATGTTATGAAAAGAAAGCCCTGAGAATGCCAGCACTGTTGCCCAGGTCAGCAGATATCCCTGTTTCAGCTAACATGAGATCCAGATAGGTGAAAGTTAATTTGCTTTATTTTTAAATCCTAAAGAAGATGACAGTCTGTGCAGTTTTCCATGAGGCTGAAAAGACCTCAGTGGCTAGGAATTAAATATTCCTGAGCAGTAATGAACTTTCAGGTCAATCCAAACCATCAGAACAGTCATTTTACATGTCTAAACCTATTTCATCTGTACAAGTACCGAACAGCTTGATGGGTGCAGGTTTTGTTCTTCTGCTTTCAAGCAATTTCAAGAATCACCAGGATCTAGCTGAGCAACATTTATCTTGTTACAGTTCAGATTTACTTTAAGATTTAAAAAAAACAAAACAAAACAGACTAACAAAACTCTGTAGCATTCAGACCTTGTAAGGTTTTTCCCTCCACACATACACACATCTTGGAAAGTACCTTTTCAAAAACTGGGCCCACTTGAACACTGAGATTTCAAATAACATACTTGTTTGCTTACAAAATTTAAGTGTCTGCTTTCCCTCTCCCCTTCATTCAACCATCCAGCCAGGCTTCCACTGCAGCTTTGAAGGCTACCAGAAACACCCAGCCACTGGGCACCTCACGGAACAAAACAAGGTTATGGCAATCCTAGATGCAAGATACTCATATCCAAAGTGCCAAAATTAACACTACTAGAGCAAGAATAATAGTGCTCTATTCATAATGTATCTGTTCAAAACAATTCTCCCTTCTCAGGGGAAAAAGTGAGTTCATGGATGACTGCGCTGCTGCTGGCTCAGAGCGAAGCCAGGCACGGTGAGGACCAGCAGGCAAAAGTCTCCCTGTGCAGCACTGACCTCGAGTCACCCACATCCCCAGCCTCCGCTCCAAGTTTATTGGTTGCACGTGTGTTTTGTAACACCCTGTACTGCGTATTCTTAGAACATACTTTCCAGAGAACCGAAGGGACAGGGCTCACCCCTCCACGACCACTTCCAACCCAATCTCACCAGCAGCAGCACCCTGCTCTTCAAGATAAACTAGCAGCTTACAGAATAGTAAAGGAGCCAACCCCTACGTTTGCACGCTTTAAAATCAGGTGACCTGTGAGTCAAGAGACAGGGCAATAAATTATTAGGAAAAACAAAACACTACACTAAAAATAGTATACACTAGCAGCGTATGAAAAACAACAGTTTTTACCCAGTCAAAGCTCAAGGCCCTCCACAGCGTCTTGTATTCTGTGCAAAAACAACTGACATAAGCAAAGGAAGATAAATAAAATCCAACTTTAATTCCTCTGTGATAACTTGCAAATATATATTTAATCAGAAGTACAGAGCAGGGAAAAAAAAATATCTTGAATTTGGGACCAGCAGAAAAAGTATTAATGTCCAAAGTAAATATTCAGTGAAACTTAAATCAGAAGATGTCAAAATTACTTTATTTTAGGGAAAATTGCTCCAAGGTGCCTTCAGCTCAGAAATACCAAAAAGTCACACTCTGCTACATATCAGCTACTAGCACAGTTCTGTCAACATTAAAGATTCGCCCACTTGTCAGGTTTAATAGATTTAATAAATTATTGTAAATGCTCAAGTTGAGCACCAGGCAGAAAAAAAGCCCCCACAAATACTACAGAATCCAAGTGTCTGATGGATGTACTTGTTTTGTCAACTCCTTTGGTTACCAAAAAAGAGATGTTCTGTTAAAAACCAATAAAGAAAACAAATTTAATTACTATCAAGTGACAACAATGTATAGTTTTGTTGGAGGGAAAGGATTTTTTTTTTTTAAGACATAACAAAGAAGTAAGCATAGAAGAGTATAGTCTAAAAGATTTTAAGTTTACATATGACTACATAGGCTATTACTGTAAACAGCTGGGTTTTGCAATCACTTATCTTCAAGAACTAATTAAAAACATCTCTGAGAGATTTTTAGCACAGAACATTTTATTCTTACCATCTGAATTAGTGGCTGATCTTGAAAGGACCAGAATCTGGCATGACAACAAGCAACCTGCCCTCTTTATCCCCAGAAAAATGTGCAAATTGGATTCACTACACCCTTATTGCTGGGTTGGATCCCTAGGAAATATCATTTAGAGAATTGCTTTCAGCCTGAGTTGGTTTTACTCTTGACTATGGAAAAACACAGCCTGAAATACTAAGATTTTCTTCAGAGATAAGTTCTTCACAGCCCAAGCTGTGATGCAGCTGGAAGCAGGGCTGCCAGCGGGGACCTCGGAGCCGGGCACAGCCCACCCAGATGCCACTGGGGCCCCAGTTTGCAGATCACCGTGCCTCACCTGCCTGTGCGGGGAAACGCCAGCAGTGCCTGCAGGACTTCTCACGGAATTCAGCACTGAAAGTAAGTGGGAAAAAGACACAGAAAAGACTATGCCTCACCAGCATCCAGCCTCACGAGGAAGGTACGTCTGGTTGGTATCTAACAGGAAACCATATTTGCCTGTTGTCTTTTTTGCCTCTCAAAACGTCATCTTTCATAACAAGCAAATGACTTTTCTTAAAAAACTTCCAAGATTTTCCATGGCTTACTACCATTCCTGTTGTCTCACTCACTATTGCAGTAAACTTCCAATTAGTCTCTGCTTTAATTACTTGTACTTCCTCCCCCCTGTGTTGTCCTATAGTTGGGAAGAACACACCTCATGCAAAATGACTCTGCTTCCCAGCTTCTCTGTTACAGTGATAAAGACTCGTTAGCCGGTACTCTGGGAGCACAGCTTATCTGTTTCATCACTATTATCCCTTTGTTTCCTTACAGTCCTCTGTTGGAAGTCATTGATTTTGTGTTTGATAGCTGCATAAGGTCCGAGGTGAGGATGCTCTTTTGTTCCATGGTTGTATAATACCCAGTAAAACAGGATACCTGAATGTGCCTCTTAATTTGTATCACAGATAACAAATAACAATCTTCAGGTAAGAACTCCAGGAATTCACTTCCCTTCTCTTTAGAAGGAATATTATGACTGAGTTATACACCTGGGAGCTGAAAAATTCTTTGATCCATCTAGACAAACAAACACAGCAATATGATAGACTCTGGAAATACAGTTTGAGAATACAGGGACTTGGTACACATCTACATGAAGGACTTCCTTTGCTCTGTAAAGACACCACCGTTGTAGCGTAAGAGCCACAGGCACAGACGTACCTCACAAAAACAGCAGGAGCTGAAGAAACTGCATCTTCTTAACAGCATTGATAAAACAGACTTAAAATAGGTTTATGCTTTAGGAGAAGTGACCTGTGTTCAGTACTACACACAGGTCTTGGGCATGGCTTTCCCAGGGGAGCCGATCAAACCCTGCCTCGGCAGCACTTCCCTCCAGTAGTTTCAGTGCCATGAAGTTTAGTCTATACCAACATTCCTTCAGGTGTCCTACCCTAAAGAGAGATATTGAACCTGCTGGTTTGAATTTAGCTATAGTTAAACTATAGTTAACTATAGGAACTGCAGAGTAACTTTGATAGAAAAATAAGAAAGATAACACTCCGGGAACTTCTAGCATCTTGCTCACAGCAGCCAAAGGCAAGCACCTTGGCAAACAGTGCACAGAAAACACTGGGCAGGAGCAGCACTTCTCCAGAATACTCTCCCAGTCTCTAACAATTGAGCCAAAGGGGCAGAGAAGGTCCTACCCTGTCCAGTGGCAAACAGCTTCAAGCCCCTCCATGGCCCCCACTACAAACCTCTGCTGTCCTACACTGACATCCCCGTTCCCACCAAGGGAGCAAGTCAGACAAAGGCCACGTCACCCCACGAGCTATAGGTTCTTCCTCGCTCCTCTGTACCATGCCCAGGCCAAGTACACAGAGCTTCCTACCTCTTTCTCCCTTGCAACACTGTAGTACTTGCAGCAGGTAATTTTCATGTTAAGTTAAATGAAAAGGATTCAGATAGATCTGTTCAGCTTATAAACTTTCTTATTTAAACTAATGCTTTAACTGCCAGGCATTTAAAAGCATATAGTCCTTCAGATATCTTTTAGAAAGATCTTATAGGAACTAAAATACTCAAGGCCTCTAGGAATTCATATCAGCATTCTCTTAGTTTACGTTTTCTCCTCCTTCAGCTGGTCTCATTTGCCTTTTAAAATGTATTTTAAAGTCGTAAAACCAAGTCATCTTCAGTTCCACAAACTTTGATAAAACTGGAGAGGAGAAAAAAAAGTGTTAGTTGCTATGGCAGCAGTGAGGAGTCTCTGGGTCAGGATGCAGAGAACTTCTCTTGTTCTATCTGATCATTTGCATCAGAAGTTCAGACATCTGTTATTAACTATTTAAGGAGTGTCTTGCTTGTTAGCGCTCGTGTTTGGTATTTAAGTTTGCAGAATCTAACTCCCCACCTTCACCCCTTTTGTAAAGCTCCTAATTAATGTGGAAATTCATCTGAGGGCTCAGTTATCTTTCATTACTTAAACTTGGTCAATATTCTCCTTTCTCACCAAGGAAAAGGCACATGTTTATGCAGACACTATCATCTGGAAGCAGCAGCTTTATTGTTAGAGACATCAATTTGAAAATAATTTCATCAGACAGTAGATGATGTGGCTGAACTGCAAGACAGGCTATACACGTTATATTCCCAAGTCCTACAGCATCCCTCAATCTTCTATATCCCATCTTCTCAATACTGCAGAAGAAAACAGTTTTTTAATTTCCTTTCAGACTATGAACAGCATAGACTCAACTATGTGATGATACTGGTAAGGAAATACTGCCTCTTATGCTCCAAAAGAATCTGAAATATATTCATCTACTAGCTGCATACATCAAGAAAACAAAAAATTAATTCTCACATTTCCAAGCTTAGAATTTTAGAGTTAAAAATATTTTACCTTATCTTGACTTCACTATCTTAATACTGATTTCTATGACCTAAAGCAAAATACTGACTTTCTGAATCTAGTCCTAGGAGAGCAGGTCAGTCTTGATGCTCCTCATTCATCGTGCTTGCAGAAGAAATATACAATATACAATGACAAAAAGGGAACAGCATGATCATTTCTTTTACTGTTCCTAAAACTACTTCAAAAAAAAAATCGGTACTATTAAGAGCAAATAAGAGGCCTTCAGCGGGAAGCCCTTGTTTCAGTCATGTAACAAGGAAACACTGCATCACATACGCTAAGAGCATTCTGTTCACAGGCACAGCCCGTAAAGCTCAGATTCCCCAAATTTATCAAGTGGAAGAAAAATTCTAAAAGTATTTATGTGGGAATATGGAATGAGCGTTGCAGAGCATCAGAAGACGGATTCACACATCCAAATAACAAAACAGTATCTTCCAGGCTAGTCTTTCACTCAGATGACAAGCAGGCCAGCAGCCTCTTACATGCACCAGCAACCTCAGCATGGCAAGACCTGGTGCAGAGACAGCACTGGCTAAGACACCTTCCCAGATTCTGCGAAGATGAGAGATTTGGTAGATACAATCACACATGCATAGGATCGATCTGACATAATGCAATGGTTTAGAAGCCCATGTGATACCGTACCAAAACAAGAACCCAGACAGTTTCATTACTTCTGATTCCAATGAGAACGATGCAACAGTCTAGAAGTACCTGAAAAGGTTTTTCTTTCAGCATGTTCAGGAAAAGTCTCCATGACAGACATTCAACTTCACATGTGAAGGCTTGATGAACTACATCCAGGGCAGCTTTCTGACTATCAAACCATGTCAAGTGCAAAGACTTGGTTCAGCTCCAAGAAGCTATGCGAACACTGATGGCATACCTAAGTCCAAGATAAATACAGTCACACATGGGGAAGAACTGTTAAGCACATTTTCTACCTACATGTAAGGCACCTATAAATTCCACTGAGGTGCATTTTTAAAATTATTTTCCCAGAATAACTGAAAAACAAGAATATGAAAAACAAACCAAACAGTGCAAATGAGTTGTTAATAATAAAGCTTTTAAAGAATATTCACAAGGAGAAGAGATAGAAACACTCAAGAATTCAAGAATTTTATTTTAATGGACAACACATTAAACATTATATAGTATGCAGGTTAAGTAGGAGCTGATACCCTTATAACTTTATTACAACACCATGTCAGTTAAAAAAATCACACCTACAAGCTGGAAAATTCTGCAGCACTGCTGCTAGAACAGAACTAGCTATCGGGGTACTTAAAGCACACAGGAAAAAGCACAGGACTTGTTAGGAAGTGTCCTTAGGTGAGGAACATAGATCAAGAATCACATTATTTTATCTGAAATAAAAGACAAAACAAAAAGCCCAGAGCAAACTATTTTCATGACATCTGACCTCTTCTACGGCAGTTTCTTTCTGTAGTCCTCTTCTCTTTGTGCTTTCCTACTTCATCTCTTAAAACTTTGATGTTACAACCTGTTCATTGTCATCTAAGTGGTGGGTAATTTATCTTGCGGAACTTTGTCAGAACATGTTTGACCACCCAAAATGCTCCTCCTAGCTAGTGAGGCTACCTCCAGCTTCAGCAGGTTTGTTTCAGTATTTGCAGTCCAGATTAGAGGGTGGGGTGGAAGGAAAGGCATAAGGCTAGCAGACCAAAAGGCAGAGACTGTACTTCTTCATCAGAAATGCAAGGATCGAGCTCTGAAAGAACCGAGATGAAATTGATTATGGTGGAGCAGCATGAAGCTCCTCGGGTAATTTTTCCAATGCCATTAACCTTCACCTACAAGGCCTGCCCTTAAGCGGTTAAACAGTAACCTGCAAAAGTAAAAAAGTTACAAAAGAGACAATATATGCTTCTCATTTAAAAAAATTCTGGGAGAAAGGCCAGGCCCATAAAATTGTTTTTAAACTTTATTTGGGAGGATAAATGAGGACATTACAACTCTCAAGCTGTGTAAAAGACTGCTCATTTTAAAATGGACACCAGAACCTACTATGGAATTTTGAATGCATAAAACAAAGCACATTTTTGATAGTTTTAGAATTGAACTGTGTCATACAGCACAATTCAGCTATTTACAAGTTTCCACATTGTAAGTCATGTTATTAAGCTTTAATAGTCTTCTGGTACACAACATAATAAAACGTTACAGAGGGTCAAAATCTAAAGGCTTAACAGAATTTCAGCCAAGAATCTAGTTTGCCTCCCTCTCTCCTAACATATGTTAATTTCCTACATAGCAAAATGGCAGACACTAAATTAACACATTTAAAATTTAATAGATCCAATTATGAAATTTCACTTCGTCCTCTCAAAAATTCCATACTACTTTATAAAGCAATGCTTCAACGATTCAAAACCAATATTCCCACACAAACCACAAGACTACACTAGTGGAACTGTTCCTCCTCCTGTATCAGGAGGTGAACATCTAACGCCAGCAGGCTCACTTAGCTAGAGCTCCAGTACCTTTCAGAGGAATACCAACAAGCTCTAGACCCAAAAATGAAAATATATGCAAGTACTTGGATGGAAAAACATTTGCATTTTTAGAGAACAGGTTTGCATAAAAAGGAATGGATAACCCTCAATTCAGCAGAGTTCAGTATGCTATTTAATTAGCTTTAAACATAGCATATAGTTGAGCAACCAGTAAGCTGCTAATTAAAAATACATATTTTTAGTTGCCCCCAAAGCTGAGTATTTGCATCAGCTTCATTTGCCCCAAGACAAGCAAGTAGTGGCAAAGGGCTGATAATGCTTTCATGCATTGTTTCTAGCAGAAATCAAAATACTGTAATAGTTTCCTCCTGCTGGAAGAGGAAGAAGAAAAAAAAAAAAAGAGAAACTTGACCTACATAACAAGGCACAGAAGAAACTCAGTTAAGCTTCAGGGTGGTTTTCTGAGGGGGTAGAGGGTTTTTTTCCTCCATAACAATGAAGAGTCAAGCAGTTACATATGGCTACACTAACAACTGGTAGCAGATTTGACATTTAACTGGATGTCTCACTTCTAAGGCTTAAAAATATCCCCCTCCTGTTCCAGGCCATTTAATACTCTTGCCCTAACAATGTAATGAATTAACAGAGTTAATTTTTAGGCTATCCATTACTCTCCTTTAAAGGGAGGTTAAAAAAAAAAAAGAAAGCCTCACAAACCTCCAGCCTTTCATAGGCTCAGTATCCGGAACGAAAGGAAGAACATATGGTGAAACTGTTTGTTTTTTTTAAATGAACTATTTACAGACTAAGCACAGCACACTTCTTCAGCCCAACCGGAGAGGCGAACTTCAGTACGGACGG